>NW_019748540.1:0-210 GCF_002891405.2 Cryptotermes secundus | reverse complement strand
CTCAGAACAAATTGCTGTTGTTCCTTGAATGCCCAAAAATGTAATTTAGTTAATGAAATCTTGTGATTTATATGGTCAGAAGTTGTTACTATATCACAAAATAATCCAACAACATGCATTTTGTTTCTATTGATAGATTTTAATACACTGTTAGCTTAAAGGCTACATTTTCAGTGGATATTCATTCCCTGAAGCCAAAATGTTCTGGGA
>NW_019748539.1:0-210 GCF_002891405.2 Cryptotermes secundus | reverse complement strand
CTGTCTTCTGGGATATAGCGCTGTGTAGTATCTGAGGTTCTCACACCGATTGTTATGAAGAGATCTGTCTTCTGGGATATAACACCGTGTGGGGTCTAAGGTTCCCACAGCGGTGGTTATGAAGAGTTCTACCTTCTGGGATATAGCGCCGTGTGGGATGTGAGGTTCTCACTGCGGTAGTTTTGAAGAGTTCTGTCTTCTGGGATATAG
>NW_019748538.1:0-210 GCF_002891405.2 Cryptotermes secundus | reverse complement strand
CTCAAATTAAATACGCACGAAAGGAAAGTTGCAAACGCTTAGTTAACCACAGTAACTACAGACGCTACCTGCTTCAAATTTTTTAAATTGTAAATTCTGCCCACACCGTGTATTTATGTGTTTCGAACTCTTCTCAGCATAAGTAGCTATTATTTCCAAAAACAACATTAACCGACTTGTTTTTATAATGGAGATACAGTGAGTTTTCTG
>NW_019748537.1:0-210 GCF_002891405.2 Cryptotermes secundus | reverse complement strand
GAACCAAATCGGAATAAACGCTCCATGGAAATTCCAGTATAGTACCTCAAATTAGGCTGCGGTCGCTTCCTTCCGCACCTTTTTCAGTTCATTATTCACTGTTCATTCTTACATTTGGCGGAGTGTGATCTGAGTTCTGGAAAGGTCATTATGTAACCCGAAACCATGATGACGGTAATGACGCTGACAAAGAATTCGACTGATGACATG
>NW_019748536.1:0-210 GCF_002891405.2 Cryptotermes secundus | reverse complement strand
CTTCTCAAGAAGGGCTCAGCTCCATGGGTGAGGACAGGCCAAGCTATAGATGCAAATTTAACTTGCCACCGTCGTTACAAATATACAAATTTCCGACATAAAATGCATTATTTTATTATTTTAAAAGATCGATCAAGAAGGTAGTATGGATTTCTGCCTCCAATGAAACTTCAATAAAGAGTTTTACTTAGGAACGGGAAATGTATGAAG
>NW_019748535.1:0-210 GCF_002891405.2 Cryptotermes secundus | reverse complement strand
TAAATCCTTACAAGACCAGTCATGTTACACGACTCAATATGAATGATATGTGCAAAGCTTAAGACTGGCTGTACCAAACTGTTTATCATGTACTGAATACAGCAGTCATGGCAAACACTGGATGAATGACTGAGCATGACAAACATTAGCTCAGTGGTAAAACACTTGGCTTATATGCATGAGAACATGTGTTCAAGTCCATGTGGAATG
>NW_019748534.1:0-210 GCF_002891405.2 Cryptotermes secundus | reverse complement strand
GGATTCGAACCCACGGTCCCGGCTTCCGAGCTAGCGAAGACAGTGTATGCTTTAAACCGCTCGGCTATGGTGACCGACTTTATACTTATATAATTCGCTTGAATTTGAGCCAACAAGCCAGAAGAATTGCCGTAGTATTGTACAAGTTACTTTCTACTCTGTTGATAAACTGTAACATAGTGAAGTCCTGGGAATTAAAGGCCACCGATA
>NW_019748533.1:0-210 GCF_002891405.2 Cryptotermes secundus | reverse complement strand
TCTATTCCAAATTCACTGAACCATTTCTCACACTTCTTTGCCACACCATCCAAGTGAAATGAGACATTTTCTGCCCCTACTGACTCCTAACATCAGCCCAAAAGAGTTCAATCGGATTCATGTCTGGATGATAAGGTGGAATTCGTAATACTTGTGTCCATATGTAACCATTATGTTGTCCATTACAAAGTTTTTGTGGAGGGGTTTATG
>NW_019748532.1:0-210 GCF_002891405.2 Cryptotermes secundus | reverse complement strand
TAGATAAATTATTATTTAATATCTGAAGCTTTCACGGTAGCTGAACTTCATAAAATATTCTAGGGCTACCAGACGTGTCAGTTGGTTAAAATTACCGACGTTTCAAGGTCCATCTCTGCTCCCCGACAAAATTTGATAAACTATTAACGTCATATTGAAAAAAAGGTCCCTATAACTTGCATCACGCACTCATTGTCCTGTGTAATTATG
>NW_019748531.1:0-210 GCF_002891405.2 Cryptotermes secundus | reverse complement strand
TGCAAATTCAGATCTAATATTGCCCAGTCGCTGCTATCAGATCCTTCTAACTCACCAACTGTGAACGTATACTTCCCACATTCTCACCTGAGGAAGGAAACATCAAATTTCCTATACGTTCCCTTCCCTGAGAATGGCAGAAGATGGACGAAGCGAAGAAACTCTACAAGGCTAAGTAAAATATACAGTCAGCATAGCTCGTTAGAAGTG
>NW_019748530.1:0-210 GCF_002891405.2 Cryptotermes secundus | reverse complement strand
GGTCAGCATTCAAGTTTCAGTAGGATCAAGAATTTTCTCTTCTCCGTGTCATCCAGACTGGTTCCCGTACCAAGGTCAAGAAAATGTGGATCTATACATCCACGCCCCCATACATCTTCATGACATAGTGTTAAGTAGTTAAGCACAAGGACAACTCTGTCTCCCCCCCCCCATAATATGTGTCTTTTTAAATACAGTATTTGAGTTCCT
>NW_019748529.1:0-210 GCF_002891405.2 Cryptotermes secundus | reverse complement strand
TATGTCGTGAAATCCACTGTAGGGGCATTAATAACACCCTAACAGATGTAGAATATACTTAACGATCACTTTAGAAGGGAGTACGTAACATCACTAATTGTGTGGATGCTCTGAAATCAGAAACACATGATATAACTGACACATTCAGTGCAAAGGTCGAGGTAGGTCACATTTTGAGGGTCAGCAACGCTATGCAAATGTTGCAGTGTG
>NW_019748528.1:0-210 GCF_002891405.2 Cryptotermes secundus | reverse complement strand
CTAGATAAAGCTACTTCTCATCGCGAGGCACTAGCCTGTAGTAGCGTATGTCTGTTTTAATACTTTTGTAGGTGTAAAGTTCACGCGGTAGCGTAGTTAGTTGAGGCACTGTGCTACATTATTGAATTTTTCAGTTGGCTTGATCCTTCCAGCCACACTAAGGCTCTGGAATTGACTCAGCCTCTAACAGAAATGAGTACCAGGAATCTT
>NW_019748527.1:0-210 GCF_002891405.2 Cryptotermes secundus | reverse complement strand
CAGATGGATACATTTTTATAAATCACAGCTGTAATATTTTGTACCTTTAATTGAAGGTGCATTAAATGCCATCCTTCTCATCAAGTTGGTTCCAGCAGTGATACTACTGACTCTTGTTTGGGAGGTGTCTGGTTTGATTGTTGGGTGGAACACTGACCACACTGATGTTTCTGTATGGTTTTGTTCAGTCCTTTGAGGCAGATGCTGTTG
>NW_019748526.1:0-210 GCF_002891405.2 Cryptotermes secundus | reverse complement strand
TTTATTGGACTTTATCCATTGTCTGTTTTAAAGCACGAATGAACAAATACATTACCACAATCCAATTCAATTCTTTATTGTTTCTGTGCCGAGTCAACAGCCACAAGGCCAATTACAGGCAAGCACTGAAGGAAACAACATATTCATGCAGAGAAGTAAACAAACACAAACAAACAAAGTAATAATAATAATAATAATAATAATAATAAT
>NW_019748525.1:0-210 GCF_002891405.2 Cryptotermes secundus | reverse complement strand
AAAAAAAAGGTCCTAACGGATCCTGGACACACCGTGTATGTGACTATAGATGGGATATATATGGGATACTGGATTTACTGGCACAACTCCGAACTTCAAGTAATCACAGCACTATCGCTGATTATCGTAGTTCACAGTTCACCACAGCACCCGCTAAGATTTTCCCAGCCTGCTGTGTCTTAACAAGCCGTTCCCTGGCAACGGTTTCTA
>NW_019748524.1:0-210 GCF_002891405.2 Cryptotermes secundus | reverse complement strand
TCTGTTAGAGGCTGAGTTGATTCCAGGGTCATAATACAGCTGCAAGGATTAGGTAAATTGAAAAAGAAATCCACCTGATAAGGACGTGAACCCGTGACTTTGGGGCTTATACCATAGTACCTCAACTAACTACGCTATCGCATACCCTCAGCCAAAGATAGACAGTACTACAAAACCTCATGGACCTGTAAATGAATTGAATTATAATAA
>NW_019748523.1:0-210 GCF_002891405.2 Cryptotermes secundus | reverse complement strand
CACTCACTCACTCACTCACTCACCCACCCACTCACCCACTCACTCTACTGCACTGGACTAACTGGACTCGGTCGGTCGAGTGATAGAGCCTCGGAGAGGACCACATAGAAAACATAGCTTCCAACTTTTTCTGTTGTTGCGTCAAGCAGCTGTAGTACGGAACACAGCTTCCCAATTAGTCCATTGGTGCATGCTCGGAATCTGTTGCCT
>NW_019748522.1:0-210 GCF_002891405.2 Cryptotermes secundus | reverse complement strand
TCAGAAAGAATGCTGTTCACTGCAATGTGACAGTGTAGTTTTGTAGATGTTTAAACATGAACCAGACTACATAGTATTGTTATCTCAGAAGACAGCATCCTTCACAGTAACTGCAATTAGAACCGCAAATCTCACAACTTTTGATCAGGTTTATTGTCATAAACCGACTGAAAATACCATCACTCCTGGATCACATTTCTCCAAAGAGTG
>NW_019748521.1:0-210 GCF_002891405.2 Cryptotermes secundus | reverse complement strand
AGCTTGCTAGCTTTGCGTTGTTAACTTCCTAGCATTGCGTTGCTAGCTTGCTAGTGTTCCGTTGCAAATTAGCTAGTATTGCGTTGCTATCTTGGAAGGTTTGCGTTGCTAGCATGCTAGCTTTGCATTCTAGTTTGCTAGCTTTGCAATGATAGCTTGCTCTCTTTCCGTTGCTAGCTTCCTATCTTTGCGTTGCTAGCTTGCTAGCTT
>NW_019748520.1:0-210 GCF_002891405.2 Cryptotermes secundus | reverse complement strand
GGAATTCATTTTTAGAGTGAAACATTTTAAAAATTGTTTGAAATTTTTTATTTATGTTGAAAAATCAAAGAATTTTACGTTGAATTATATAGATTTCATTAAATTTTTTAAAATTAAAAAAAAATCCTTAAATTACTTTCGAGTCGTTGAAAATTGCTTTAAGTTTCAAAAAAAAAAATGTAAATCGACAATGAATCTGTTAGAATTCCT
>NW_019748519.1:0-210 GCF_002891405.2 Cryptotermes secundus | reverse complement strand
GGCACGAGGGCCTTCACAAGGCGGTCAAATACGGCGTTATGCCGTAAATGCAGCAAGGTGTGTTTTGCAGTGGCTACGAAATGTGTGGTAGTGTCTCGTTTTCATGCCCACTTCTGCGACATCGTTTGTCGCCATTTCCAAAGCGGCGGGCGCCACTAAGGGGCACACAGTCCAGTCGCGTTGTTGTATCCTGGAGTTCCTCACTGGATG
>NW_019748518.1:0-210 GCF_002891405.2 Cryptotermes secundus | reverse complement strand
CGGTCGATATAGTTCGCTTGCGGACTACAGGCCACGGATTTTTTTAATTATCACGCCATGAAAACATGTGGGGGAGTGGGATACACCTTCACCAATCTTAACCACGGCACTACATGGAATCGTCAACTTCACGGGAACCCATTACAGAGGAGGCTGGGTGAGCCAAGCAGATGAAGTATAAAATTGAAAGCATCAGGATAGAGGGGTACT
>NW_019748517.1:0-210 GCF_002891405.2 Cryptotermes secundus | reverse complement strand
GCATAATGAAGTCAAGAAAACAATACAGTTTGGGAGGCTACAGCGTTAATATTACCGATTGATGTGATTTATGCGGTACGCCGTTGACATGGCCTCAGATGGCATGATATGTACATACCAATTTTCATGAAGATTGATTCTGGCATGCAGGTAATATTAAGGTGTTTACCTCGACAATTTAAGAGGTTGTGGATTTCCTTAAATGTTCCT
>NW_019748516.1:0-210 GCF_002891405.2 Cryptotermes secundus | reverse complement strand
CCTTTCATGTACTACATCAGAAATCGCAGAGGAGGGACTGAAGACCTCCACGAATAGCCTCAGTCCGGATATCCGGTTACTCTGCTTAGATTCAAACCGGGTGCTAGTCGAATGCGAGTGTAGGGTAGAGGTAACGTTGTCCCTGTGCTTAATTAATTAAGCACTGTTGGTAAGTGGAGGTATAGTTTCATCATTCTTTGCCATTACACT
>NW_019748515.1:0-210 GCF_002891405.2 Cryptotermes secundus | reverse complement strand
GGTGAACATAACGAGGAACAGGTACTCTTGCGTGTGATTACTCCACGGTTCTTCGGGATTTCTTGATTTGACCATCGACCGGTACTCCAAAGGACACAATTTTTCGGAAACGCATCCTGCGTCAGAGAAATATGTTTTTTAAAATACAGGACGATGGACAGAGTTCAATAACGCAGTAATCCCAAGTGTTATTCAACATCAGCGAAAACT
>NW_019748514.1:0-210 GCF_002891405.2 Cryptotermes secundus | reverse complement strand
TTCCTTTTGGGCCGTACACAGAGAGTTAGAATAGGAGGGCAATTATCGGAGGAAGTCACTGTAAGGTTAGGAATACCGGAAGAAAGTGCACTGGGTCCACTACTGTTCCCCGCGTACGTAAACTGCACTTGGAGAAATATTGAGTCGACTTTTAGACTTTCCGTAGTTGACTGTGTAATATTGTCACGTGCTGCTGTATGTGACGCGACA
>NW_019748513.1:0-210 GCF_002891405.2 Cryptotermes secundus | reverse complement strand
GCATGCGTAAAACACTAAATGCGAATAGTCAATCTGACAGTTCAGTTGTTATAACCAACACAAATATTTGCGACAGGTCATAACAAATTATTTTTATTTATGATATGCAAAACTGTTTGATGAACAAGGAATTGACATAAAATATCTGTACATTTCAGACCCCTGCGGGTTCCATAATATACTGGGAAATTTTTGGGTAGCTGAGCAGCT
>NW_019748512.1:0-210 GCF_002891405.2 Cryptotermes secundus | reverse complement strand
TGCATTGCTAGCTTGCCAGTTTGCGTTGCTAGCTTGATAGATTTGGGTGGCTATCTTGCTAGCTTTGCGATGCTTCCTTGCTAGCTTTCCGTTGCTAGCTTTCTAGATTTGCGTTGCTATCTTGCTAATTTTGAGTTGATAGCTTGCTAGCTTTGCGTTAATTGCTGCTAGTTTTGCGTTGCTAGCTTGCTACCTTTGCTTTGCTAGCTT
>NW_019748511.1:0-210 GCF_002891405.2 Cryptotermes secundus | reverse complement strand
CGCAAAGCTACGAAGCTAGCAACGCAAACCTAGGAAGCTAGCAACTCAAAGCAAGCAAGTTAGCAAAGAAAAGCTAACAAGCCACCAACGCAAAGTTACAAAGTTAGCAAGCTAGGATCTCAAAGTTAGCAAGCAAATAACGACAAGCTAGCAACATAGAAACACAAAACTAGCAAGTTAGCAACGCAAATCTAGAAATCTAGCAAGCTA
>NW_019748510.1:0-210 GCF_002891405.2 Cryptotermes secundus | reverse complement strand
TTGCTTGCTTTGGGTTGCTTGCTTGCTTGTTTGTTAGCTTTGCTTGCTTGCATGGCGTTTCTAGATTCCTAGCTTTGCGTTGCTTGCTTGCTTGTTTGCGTTTCTTGTTTCTTGCTTCCTACCTTTTCGTTGCTATCTTGCTGGTTTTGCTTTGCAGGCTTCCTATCATTGCGATGCTTGTTTGCTAACTTTGCGTTGCTAGCTTGCTAG
>NW_019748509.1:0-210 GCF_002891405.2 Cryptotermes secundus | reverse complement strand
GCATTAATTTTTTAAAACAAGGAGGTCAGTCTACTGTCATATGTATGAGTGGCTACAGAAGGGGTTAGATTGGTGAATAGATTCACTGACCATTTACAAATCTTAACTACAAATAATTATAATACTATCGCTATTTACACACTTCAAAGTTCACTGGAGCACACGGCCTAGTGTTCTCAGTCTGTTACTAGACGTTTCCTGGTAACGGCT
>NW_019748508.1:0-210 GCF_002891405.2 Cryptotermes secundus | reverse complement strand
TCGAGAGGTTCCTCCCGCATTCTCCTGTACTTAACTAATTCGTATCGCTGGACAGCTCAGGCACTGTCACCATCGCGTCTTGCTGGGAATATTTCTATTTATGTTTCTGCCTCTGCTATTCCCCCTTGACTTTAATATATCAATGGCCTATGTCACTGAAGACATTTCTTCTTCTTCTTATTATTATTATTATTATTATTATTATTATTA
>NW_019748507.1:0-210 GCF_002891405.2 Cryptotermes secundus | reverse complement strand
TTCATAACTTGTACTGTTCGCCAAGTATAATTAGAATGATCAAGTGAAGGAGGGTGAAATGGGCTGGGCATGTAGCATGAATATGGGGGAAGGGGAATAAATATAGGATATTTACGGGAGATCAAGAAGGAAAGAGACTATTAGGAAAACCAAGATGTAGGCGGATAGATAAGGTTTTCTTTATGGTTAATAGGGTGGGACTAAGTCTCT
>NW_019748506.1:0-210 GCF_002891405.2 Cryptotermes secundus | reverse complement strand
TACACGTCCTGCCCATCTCATCCTCCTTGACTTGATCATTCTAATAATAGTTGGCGCAGACTACAAATTATGAAGCTTCTCATTATGCAGTTTTACCCCAATATAGCTTAGGCAGTTCAACGGACATCACTAAATAAACTCAGAAACGAAGGTGTAAATATTTATGAAATGTCACTTCACGGATTAAATTTCCCATGTGGGTCTAAATGT
>NW_019748505.1:0-210 GCF_002891405.2 Cryptotermes secundus | reverse complement strand
ATTTTTTTAAAGGTACAGTTATGGGGTTTTGGACTGTATTTGTTTGTGTCAGGATTCAAAGTCATGATGGACATGTGTGAACACAGTAATGAGTGCTCAGGTTCCATGAAGAGCAGGTACGTATTGTCTATACTTACACAGGGACCATAGGTTTTTCAGGAAGGACCCTGCATTATGAACTTAACACTTCCTAAGATTATGAAGTCTGTA
>NW_019748504.1:0-210 GCF_002891405.2 Cryptotermes secundus | reverse complement strand
TTAGATGGGGAATATTTACAGCTGATACGTTGTGGAAGAATGATGCTAATGACGATAACTACAATACCGACGACATTCAGATCTGTTCTTTATGTATTTATGTGTTTACTCAACAGCCAAAATGCCAGTTTTAAAGGGAAAAAAAGATGAGACAAATGAAAAAAAACACACATACACACAAACAAATATAGAGATTGAAGAATGCGGTCT
>NW_019748503.1:0-210 GCF_002891405.2 Cryptotermes secundus | reverse complement strand
AGGATAGGATGGTATGGATTGGACTGATCTGGCTCAGAATAGGGATCAGTGGAGGATTCTTGTGAAGACAGTAATGAACTTTCGGGCAGAAAATGTAGAATGTAGAACATGTAACTGCTGATCACACAGCCATAGTCTTAATCTGCTCAAACACTGGCTTCGCGGGTTTCAGTCTTGCTCAAGTTATAAACCCTTTTTCTGTGTTTGTCT
>NW_019748502.1:0-210 GCF_002891405.2 Cryptotermes secundus | reverse complement strand
TTTCATATAATTTCAATTTACTGTTCAGCAGCCGTAACCATTGGAGGAGGGACTTATTGATTGCTTGGTTACACGATTTGCGTGTGGCGCGGATGAGAGGTTGAGAGGTGTATTCTCACATCGGTAAACATTTCACGTTGCAAGATTATTTATTGTGGAAAACATTATTGTAAATAAGAAAAGACCTAGGCAATGCCCATCCGGCCTTCT
>NW_019748501.1:0-210 GCF_002891405.2 Cryptotermes secundus | reverse complement strand
GGGTCAATTCGTGGTACTAACAAAATTAAACGGGCTTCAATGGATCTTCCCCCACTGGAGTTGTCCTTACATCTCAAGAGAGATGTTTCTTTTAAATCGCCTTAGAATCGAACGAGTATATCCATTTACGTGTGGTCCCCGCCACAAATCCCCTTTACCTCTTAATTTGCTTTAGATAGTTGAATGGAGCACTATGCTACAAGCCGGAAG
>NW_019748500.1:0-210 GCF_002891405.2 Cryptotermes secundus | reverse complement strand
TAGCTTGCTAGACTGCTAAATATGCGTTGCTATCTTGCTAGCTTTACGTTGCAAATTGCTAGAATTGCGTTGCTAGCTTGCTAGGTTTGCGTTGCTGGATTGCTATCTTGCTAGATTTGCGTTGCTAACTTGTTAGCATTACGTTGCTAGATTCCTAGATTTACGTTGGTAGCTTGCTAGATTTCCGTTGCTAGCTTGCTAGCTTGCTAA
>NW_019748499.1:0-210 GCF_002891405.2 Cryptotermes secundus | reverse complement strand
CGCGCCTTTGGAGAGACAGCTTAACTGACTCAGGCACTCCGAAACCCTGCGCCTGCTGGAAGGATCAGTAGGGACTGGAGGTACTTCTAGGAGGGTAGTTCTGGGTCATGCTCGAATCTAATCTTCACTTAGTATTATTCGTAGCGTTTCTAGCCTTCAGAAGTTGTGAGTTCTCGGGAATAATCTTGTAACACTGGGGTCCATTAACAT
>NW_019748498.1:0-210 GCF_002891405.2 Cryptotermes secundus | reverse complement strand
ATTCTCTAAGTAGAGATCTCTCTGTCACAGCCAGGCTTGATAACCTCTGAGAGGGGAGTGGTGATTGCAATTAATACAGAGTTAGACAGATAAATTATGTTATTTTGTTGAGTTAATAAATGTTACTTTCTTCTTTTGGGTTAGAAAAGAGAAAGGTGTTTCATTATGAATCGTGAAGGGACATTACCCTAAGGATATATCCTTGACCAG
>NW_019748497.1:0-210 GCF_002891405.2 Cryptotermes secundus | reverse complement strand
TATGTTGCCGAGCTTGCTGCGTGCTTCCTGCTAGTTTCTTGCTTGTCATATTCTTCTACTCTTAATATGCATGCTACATGTTCCACCGACACATTTTTTTTTACTTTCAGCGGACAGCACGGCGCTGTGTATCAGAAGATAGAACTCTTCATAACATCTCCATGCGAAACTCAAATCCTACATAGCCGTAGCAAATGAAAGATTTCTTAG
>NW_019748496.1:0-210 GCF_002891405.2 Cryptotermes secundus | reverse complement strand
TCGAATGAAAGAGAATTGAAAGGGAAATTAATTAAATGACTAAGTACCTAACTCCATGGAGCTTCGTCATTCTTAAGAAACCGCTAGTCGCTCAGCTATTGAAGAATTTTTCAACGTTTTATGGAAACCCAAGGTCCATTACCGTGTTACAGGAGGGCTCACAAGTGGTCCATATCACGAGCCAGATGCATCTAGTTCATACCACACAAT
>NW_019748495.1:0-210 GCF_002891405.2 Cryptotermes secundus | reverse complement strand
CTATCACTTTGCGAATACAAGCGTGACTTTTGGATTGTCCTCTCATTTAGAATAAATTAGACATGCAGTCCAGTTCCGCCAGCTGCTCCATAATCATTAATCATCCTCTCAGCGAAGCTATATGTCGTATTCTCGACACGCTCAGCGTCGTTAAATGGTAAATTTGATTCCAAAGGGTTCTGACGATGGTGGATGACACACAGAATTACT
>NW_019748494.1:0-210 GCF_002891405.2 Cryptotermes secundus | reverse complement strand
GGAGGGCCAGGTCACCGTATTTATATCACCCAGTAACAGGGTGACTCAGTTATACCCCCAGGCACTGGGTTCACTTTTCTTCGCATCTTATGACTCACAGGGCTACGGTGGAGGTACTGGAACCAGGCTCCACATTGGAAACGCATGCAAATAACATTAAAAAATTCAGTTCCTACCTCGCAGAAAACACCCTAAGTCTGTATTTCAAAT
>NW_019748493.1:0-210 GCF_002891405.2 Cryptotermes secundus | reverse complement strand
TACTCAAGAATTTCCCAAAAGTTTATGGAACCCGAAGGTTCATTAGCGAGTTCACTAGAGCCGTCCACCTGTTCCTAACCTGAACCTGACGAATGCAGTCCATACCACCCTATCCTGTGTCTTTAAGATTCATTTTAATATTATCTTTCCTCTTCTCACTCGCGTGTTCTACATGCCCTGTCCATCTCATCCTCCTTGACTTGATCATTC
>NW_019748492.1:0-210 GCF_002891405.2 Cryptotermes secundus | reverse complement strand
GTCAAAGGCTAGAATCTCGGCTGGAACAGATTGTCCTCAGGTTTCGCGTCATATTCCGAGTCAATTCAGGCAAATTCTGATACAGATCGTTCAAACAGGCCACGACCGCTTCTTTCCGTACTCCTCACAATTCAGTATTCACGCTCATTCAATGGTATATAATCGGCGTTACTGGCAATGTCGTTAAATAAACTTAATAATAATAATAAT
>NW_019748491.1:0-210 GCF_002891405.2 Cryptotermes secundus | reverse complement strand
GATCACTCGTCCAAGGAGTCCTACCGACGATGAATGGATCAAGAAACTGAAAAGCGGCAAAGGTCATCAAGGCCTGTAGAGCCATAGATAGATAGAATTTGTATTTATTAATTATGTAGGCTCTACCCATAGCTCAGGCTGTATAGCGTAGAATGGCGGATACACGTGAGTAATACCTGGGAGGGATGCGGAATTAGGCAGTCTTAGCTC
>NW_019748490.1:0-210 GCF_002891405.2 Cryptotermes secundus | reverse complement strand
AGCCTGCTAACTTTGCGTTCCTATTTTGCTAGATTTGCGTTTCTATCTTGCTAGCTTTGTGTTTCTAGCTTGCTAACTTTGAGTTGATAGCTTGCTATCTTTTCGTTGCTAGCTTGATAGCTTTGCGTTTGGTAGCTTGCCAGCTTTGCGTTTCTAGCCTGCTACCTTTGCGTTTCTATCATGCTAGCTTTGCGTTGCTAGCTTGCTAGC
>NW_019748489.1:0-210 GCF_002891405.2 Cryptotermes secundus | reverse complement strand
GAGGCCAACAGCATCTGCAAACGACAAACCCATCCTCTCGTCACAATAAGGACTATAACCGCAAGTGTTCCGTTGGAGAGGCCGCTTCTGTGGTCTAGTGGTCAGAGTTCCTGGACATAGATTCAGAGGTCTCGGGTTCGATTCTCGGCGCTACCAGATTTCCTCAGAAGTACTGAGTATGGAACGGTGAGCACTCAGCCTCGTGATGAT
>NW_019748488.1:0-210 GCF_002891405.2 Cryptotermes secundus | reverse complement strand
AGCAGAAGCGTTCCAAGCGGTTCTTTACTTTTAAGTGTTTCGGTGGCATGTATGCATTTCTCACTTCCCCCGATTCGTGCTACAGTAACAGTCCACCCTAATATTAGGCGAATGGAACATATGAAACACCTTTCGTGTAATGCTCTCCATTATGCTTTGCTTTACGTCTGTTGCAGTGAAAGAATGTACGCTCCGAACGTAATATTGGAT
>NW_019748487.1:0-210 GCF_002891405.2 Cryptotermes secundus | reverse complement strand
GGGAATTGCGTAAATCATCACGCGCTATATTACGCTATAAGGCATACATTAAGTAAAAGATGATGTAATCGCCGCATGACTTCTTATGAAGCTGATAATTTATGGGCTCTACCTCTGTTCAGTGAAGCTAACACAGTACTTCCCAAGTTACAGCCAATAAGTAACGCCAGTTATTGGATGATATCATACTAAGCAGCTACTGGCATGATA
>NW_019748486.1:0-210 GCF_002891405.2 Cryptotermes secundus | reverse complement strand
ACCTTTATAGGTTTGCTTTGCTACATTGCTAGCTTGGCGATGCTAGCTTGGTAGCTATGCGTTGCTAGCTAGATATCTGTGCGTTGCTCGCTTGCTAGATTGCTAGATATACGTTCTTAGCTTGATAGATTTGCGTTCTATCTTGCAAGCTTTGCGTTGCAGCTTGACAGGTATGCGTTGCTAGCTTGGTAGCTTTGCGTTTCTAGCTTG
>NW_019748485.1:0-210 GCF_002891405.2 Cryptotermes secundus | reverse complement strand
TACGCGCCGGCCTCCCTTTGCACCCAGGAAGATTCCTAGTACTCTAGAGGCTGAGTCGACCCCAGGGCCATGGCGCTGCTGGAAGGATCAGATAAATTGAAAAAATCCATCTCATCGGGATTTGATCCCGGGACCTTCCGGCTTGTAGAATAGTGTAACAAACTGCGCTACGGCCTGCCCCCGGAATGTTTTGTAGTTTACGGTAAATAT
>NW_019748484.1:0-210 GCF_002891405.2 Cryptotermes secundus | reverse complement strand
AACACAAACTCCCTCAAATTTATATGAAGTACCCGCATTGCTAAATGGATTAAAGAGCTGGAGCCTAGCGAAACTAGAGGCCAGACTGATGCAGGTAAGATGAGGTTCCTGAGGGCCTCAACTTCACAAGTCAACGGACGTGTCTGGCTACTCCGGCCAATTATTAATAATAAATTAATACCCGTGTATTGACGCGAACTAGAAATTGAT
>NW_019748483.1:0-210 GCF_002891405.2 Cryptotermes secundus | reverse complement strand
TATCCAAAATATTTCACCCGTCACCTCATTTTGATTGTCTTTTTGTCATTGATTAATGTACCTTCAGGACACTGGCAATTATCATTAAGACCACAGTGTCACATCCAAGAAGATGGTAAATTTTATGGTTATCTTAGCAAGAACCTCACATTTTGGATGTTGACTTGTTTTGCTCTCCGCACTCCCAGACATGTAAATTGTGTTAACTAT
>NW_019748482.1:0-210 GCF_002891405.2 Cryptotermes secundus | reverse complement strand
GAAACACTTACAGAACATTCCGCCATAAAACAATACCCACTCACTCGCACAAAATGGTGGACCATTTCCAAATTACCAGTAGTTAAGGAAATGCATGCAGAAGACAAAAGAGTTTCACAGTCAGCGAAATCAAGCGAGTAACAAACAAATGAATGTCAACCTGAAACGATAAATGATACGAACTCCGTCCCAAGTGCAAACAATATATAT
>NW_019748481.1:0-210 GCF_002891405.2 Cryptotermes secundus | reverse complement strand
CACATGTTGATTGTTGCTGCTTCCCCAGAACTGATCCTGCTCCATGGTCCTGGAATATATGTTCCATTTTATGTGTCTTCACCATATAAAGTAGTGGGTAGTGCAAGAATGGATTTACAAGTTTCACTTGTCCTCTGAAAATTGTGAAAGTAGGCTGAAGGTGTGTATTCTGTATGCTTAAAAAGGGAATATGGAATGAAATGATCTGGC
>NW_019748480.1:0-210 GCF_002891405.2 Cryptotermes secundus | reverse complement strand
ATATATAGCCAGGAACTCTGACCACTGGACCACAGAGGCGGTCGACCTGTAGGTCAGCAGATTTAAAATCTTTGTTCTCGGAAGATAAATAAGTCCTAGTGATAATTATCACTAGGACTTATTTATCTTCCGAGAACAAAGATTTTAAATCTGCTGACCTACAGGTCGACCGCCTCTGTGGTCCAGTGGTCAGAGTTCCTGGCTATATAT
>NW_019748479.1:0-210 GCF_002891405.2 Cryptotermes secundus | reverse complement strand
TTTGAAGAAGACAGGAATGTGGTTCATGATGGTTAATTGCTTGGATTACACTTCGGGCCTGAAGATGGAGGCGATATGTTCTTCCGAAAATTTTGATGATTTCTATTAGACTACACTGGGTTACACCTCAATCTATTGCTTACAACTTTTTGATGACCTTGTCGGCATATCTGATTTTGTAGCGTCGTATGATATTGTAGCATGTAGAGC
>NW_019748478.1:0-210 GCF_002891405.2 Cryptotermes secundus | reverse complement strand
CCCCCATCAGGAGAGGTGATAAGAGAGAGGACACGAACCTAATTGGGTTATAAATTCCAACTTAAATAACAAAATAAAAAAAAAATTATCAAGACAGCTGCTGTAGTTGTGAAAACTTTGGATTTTGTATTCATTTGTATATTGTCAGCATTGTATGTATATATTTTTTAACATTCAGAACACCTATTGTAATAGTGGTTTCCAAACTGT
>NW_019748477.1:0-210 GCF_002891405.2 Cryptotermes secundus | reverse complement strand
TGTTATGAGTAAAACCAACAACAACAACAAATATTTCTGCAGCAGGCAATTTTCACTTAACCTGGTACACTGAGATCCCAGTTAGTAACAACTTGATGGCTGTGCCATAGCTAAAGTAGGATTTGTGGTGGACAGAGTGGAGCTGTGGTGGGTTTTCTCTGAGTGCTTCAGTTTCCCCTGCCAATTTTCATTCCACCAAATTCTCCATCA
>NW_019748476.1:0-210 GCF_002891405.2 Cryptotermes secundus | reverse complement strand
ATAGCGGCTCCGGTCAAGAAAACCGAAATTAACGGCAGTGGGGATCCGTTGACCACGCGACACCCTCTGTCCGCAAAAGTTAGCACTAACTTCGTCAACAAGCGACGGTCGTTCGTCGATATAGTTCGCTTAAGGACTACAGGCCACAGAGTTCATTTTTTTTTTATAATTGTGAAAACACATTTCTGTGGGGGGAGGGTTTCGTTTTAT
>NW_019748475.1:0-210 GCF_002891405.2 Cryptotermes secundus | reverse complement strand
CGGAGTCCGGTATGATGTTCGAATACAGGAACTCCAGAATCAGACAAAGCGGTAAGCTTGTCTGAACTTGCCTGGTGGGGGGCATGTAATATGCCCGAAGTAAACAAGAAATGAACACACTGTTAGTTCTAGAACCTAAGGTAGAGACCGTTTTCAAGACGGAGACGTATATGGGTGGATAATAGACCTACCGACAGATTAATAGGTTAT
>NW_019748474.1:0-210 GCF_002891405.2 Cryptotermes secundus | reverse complement strand
ATAATAATAATTATAATAATAATATAATATAATAATATAATATAATAATATTATAATATAATAATAATATTATAATAATTAAAAACATCTGAAATGAGGTAATAATTATTACCTCATTTCAGATGTTTTTAATTATTATAATATTATTATTATATTATAATATTATTATATTATATTATTATATTATATTATTATTATAATTATTATTAT
>NW_019748473.1:0-210 GCF_002891405.2 Cryptotermes secundus | reverse complement strand
TTGTTTATTTATTTATTTATGTTGGTAATTGTCTACAAAAGACTGCGCCACATCCCAGACGACAGTGAACTTCATAGTAAACGGCACGAGACACTCAAATGTCACACTTTGGAAACCCCCGAACCATATTGTACGCCAGAGAAATAAGATTTTTATACGTTATCTTTCTTCTTTTTGGTGCATCTAATAGCTTTCAACTTTTATTGCCTT
>NW_019748472.1:0-210 GCF_002891405.2 Cryptotermes secundus | reverse complement strand
TTTCCCACCCATATCCTATATACATTCCATTGAAGGAGCGCTGCTAGTGGTAATAAAAGTAAAGGTAAAGTTATCCCTGGATGAGTTAATTAAGCACCACGCCACGAAGACATAGGAGAATTGAAGTGACCGCCATTTTTTAACTTTGGCACTAGATGGAGGTGAGTTGTCAGCTTCACGCTCCTGTCGCTTTACCTGATACCAATCATA
>NW_019748471.1:0-210 GCF_002891405.2 Cryptotermes secundus | reverse complement strand
TTTAAGGAAGTGGTGTGGCCTAATTAAGAATTCATAAGAAATTTACCTGGATAGACTGCAGAACACCACAAAACCCATCTCTATATATGTGGCCTGTGTTTCGGCCGACATTCGAACCGAGTACCTTCCGAAAACAAGTCTTGAGCATTACCATTTTATGTCTCGGAATGTGACCATTTTGTGTAAACAAAATCATACTTTTTCTGAGTG
>NW_019748470.1:0-210 GCF_002891405.2 Cryptotermes secundus | reverse complement strand
CGACTGCAGTCTACGATCAAGCCACACAGCAAGCAACTTCAGCCAACAGGCTTCGTCGCCAGCAGGCTTCGTCGCTAGCGCTCGGTCTTCGGAGGCATCGTCAGGCTGTGCCAGGCACGAATGCCTCGGCCCTCCAGCGCTCTCACACCCGATTTACTGGGGCAACGCGCCTGGACTCGCCGGTGGTCATGTTATGGTCCGACTCACTGG
>NW_019748469.1:0-210 GCF_002891405.2 Cryptotermes secundus | reverse complement strand
GTTGAGATTTCGGCAATTTGAAGACTGCTCGGGAGCTGCAGTGAGCTAAGCAACAAGCAGCTAGGACGTGAAGCGGTGAACACGGAAGTTGAGGGATATACGACGTTGGAAGCCGTTATCAGACAACCGATGAACACACAGCAGACTCAGAAATGTTAGTGTATGCTGTAGTGAATTGTATTATGTGTGCATTAGCGATAGCGGTATAGT
>NW_019748468.1:0-210 GCF_002891405.2 Cryptotermes secundus | reverse complement strand
CTTCATAGTCACCGCCGTGAAAATATCAAATCTTAACATAACATTCCTATAGCTATACGTGGTATAGTCACTAAGTTCGTGGAATGTGGTCTTATCGCATCATATTACAAGGTATTAACATACACTTTCGCAGATCCACATTAGCCCTCAAAATAGTTGCCGTTCGCCACTATTCAAGTCTGCCAACGTTGATATAGCTGTCGAAAACAC
>NW_019748467.1:0-210 GCF_002891405.2 Cryptotermes secundus | reverse complement strand
ATGGGCCCATAGTGCCAAGCGAAAAAAATCTTACACATACTCAAAACTTTGAGCGATGTGCAAGGCACAAACAAACATTTCACACCCACATCACGCAGTTAATTAAACATTTGAGGCCAAGCTAATTCAGTGCGACTTAACAGGAAAATTTGAAACTAAAAATGAGATAAAACACGCACATGAGTGGAACTAGGATAGAAAAGGAGGTAG
>NW_019748466.1:0-210 GCF_002891405.2 Cryptotermes secundus | reverse complement strand
CAGAACGCATAGAAAACTCCGTTTCCAGCTGTTCCGCTATTGGCCATCTATCGAAGATATGTTTCAAAAGCCTGAACTGGCGGACTAGTGACGATGGTGGTAGTGGTAGTAATTGTATTAATAGTAGTAACGGAGGTCGTGGTAGTACTAGTAATACTAATTGTGGTAGTAGTAATTGAGGTGGTAGTGGTAGTGGAGGTGGTGGTGGTG
>NW_019748465.1:0-210 GCF_002891405.2 Cryptotermes secundus | reverse complement strand
GCTGAATTAAATGAGACAAGACAGCGCCTGGCCTGTGCTGCTGAATTATTTGGTAAAATATTAAATACTTATGCCTTAAACAACATTGTCGCGTCATCAGGGAGTTTTGTCTGGAAGTAAATGCAGAGAAAATTAATTATTTCTCCATACAGAGATCTCGAGACTGGAACTCAGACCATAACCACGTAAGTATTTTTAAGCATCTGAGGT
>NW_019748464.1:0-210 GCF_002891405.2 Cryptotermes secundus | reverse complement strand
CTGCATCGTAGCAACAGCCACAAGAAATTGGCATAAGTTAAACTTTTAGGATAGCCAAGTTTCGAGTCCAGGATTGAAACACGACATCATTTTCTATACAAAGGCGAGATTGGGTATACAAAAGATAAACACTTATACATCAGTAGGTGCTTCCCAGAAAACGAGTAGATCTGTCTGAAATTTGGAGGCAGAGTACGCACAGATGGGGGT
>NW_019748463.1:0-210 GCF_002891405.2 Cryptotermes secundus | reverse complement strand
CGACTCAGCCTCTAACAAAAATGAATACCAGGAATCTTCCTGGGGACAAAGGGTGGCCGGCGCGTAAGACTGACAATCTTACTGCCATCTGTGAGCCGACTGCCTCGACGTTTCACAATCCTATGGATCTTCATGGCCTGTTACAAGGATAGCTTTGCCTTTTTTATGTTTATCTTCTTGAATTAAGCAGTTCGATCAGGCACTCACTGT
>NW_019748462.1:0-210 GCF_002891405.2 Cryptotermes secundus | reverse complement strand
TAGTAAATTGAATGGTCGTATGTTTGACCGCCGCCAAGTTAAAACCTCTTATACTTATGTTATATTTTAGCGTCCTGTTGCACTGATTCATTTCCATGATTTATGCTAACCGTCTTACAGTCTTACGGTCTTACTTTTTCACCTTGTTCTTCACTTCTACACTATATGTTTCAGCACTAATGGGCCATCTTCAGGTGTCTCTATGCATGT
>NW_019748461.1:0-210 GCF_002891405.2 Cryptotermes secundus | reverse complement strand
CACAGGACAACACAAACACAGAATAAACGCAGACATCCATGCCTCAAGTAGGATTTAACCCTATGACTTCAGTGTTTATGCGGGCGAAAACCGCTCGGCCATTGTGATAAGCAGGGCCCGGATTTTGATGATCTGAAAATATTTAAAAAATTACCTATAAAATGGCTGAAAAAATCCAGAAAAATTACCTAAAATATGACCCAAAAATGT
>NW_019748460.1:0-210 GCF_002891405.2 Cryptotermes secundus | reverse complement strand
TTGCGACACAATTAGGTACCAGTTATCAAATGAATATTTCTTTCATTCTGGGTAAAAGAGACCTGTAACAGGCCTTGAAGCCCCATAGGGTTGTGAGATGTCGAGGCTCCCACGTTTTCTAGACTTTCGGCTCACAGATGACGGTGAAGTTGTCAACCTTATTTGCCGGCCGCCTTTTACCCCACAGGAAGATTCCTGGTACTCATTTCT
>NW_019748459.1:0-210 GCF_002891405.2 Cryptotermes secundus | reverse complement strand
TAGTTTCTGTGTTGAGATTCATTGCCAGGAGAAGACTAGTGAAGATGGAAAATCCTAGTGCGTGCAACAGTGAAATGGAAAGTGTGTAACTCAGCAATAGCGCTGTATTGTCTGTATTTAAGTGTGATTAAGAGAGGTTGTAGCCAAAGTGGTAATAAATCCAACAATCTGAACTAGAACCCGTCATTCTCATCACGTGCACCACCCTAC
>NW_019748458.1:0-210 GCF_002891405.2 Cryptotermes secundus | reverse complement strand
TTTGCTTTGCTAGGTTGATAGCTTTGCACTGCTATCTTGCTAGATTTGCGTTGCTTGCTTGCTTGATTTCTTTGCATATCTTGATTGCAAGTGTTGCGTTGCTAGCTTGCAATTTTGTGTTGTTAGCTTGCCAGCTTTGCGTTAAAGCTTGCTAAATTTGCGTTTTTAACTTGCTAGCTTTGCGTTGCTACCTTGCTAGCTTTCCGTTGC
>NW_019748457.1:0-210 GCF_002891405.2 Cryptotermes secundus | reverse complement strand
TTCTGGGATATAAAGCCATGTATTCCGTTGACTTTCAACAGACTACACGGCGTTATATTTCAGAAGACAGAATTCCTCACAACCACCGCTGTAAGAAAGCCAAACTGCATTATTATCTTAATAAAAGCTGGAGTTCCAGTATTATTACGACGTGAACTCAGTGATTGCACGAACCCAAGTCTGATTTGAATATAAATGAAATGAAAATGT
>NW_019748456.1:0-210 GCF_002891405.2 Cryptotermes secundus | reverse complement strand
CAAGGCCGCTACCTACACACAGAATAAACGCACATAGACATCCATACTTCGAGTGGGATTCGAACCCACGACCCCATGTCCGCGCGGCTACTGTGATCGGCACATGAAACCGGCAGCGTGTTTGCCATTTCGTTTTCTAGAAACGCCTACACTTCGCGACATCGAAACGGACATTCTAGAAATATGATATGTGAATTTTGACAGACCTCA
>NW_019748455.1:0-210 GCF_002891405.2 Cryptotermes secundus | reverse complement strand
TTTGAGTTGCTATCTTGATAGATTGCTAGATTTGCGTTGCTAACTTGCCATGTTTGGTTGTTAGCTTGCTTGCTTTCCGTTGCCAGCTTTTTAGATATACGTTGCTAGCTTGCTGGCTTTGCGTTGCAAGCTTGCTATGTTTGCCTTGCTTGCTTGATTGCTTGATTGCTTTGCGTTTATTGCTTGCAAGCTTTCTTTGCTAGCTTTCTA
>NW_019748454.1:0-210 GCF_002891405.2 Cryptotermes secundus | reverse complement strand
CCGGAAATGGAGTCAGTATTTTTCCCGAAACGTCGGTGAGCATCTGCCAGCCTACACGGCCCCATATACCACAGTATATTACTTTAACTTGTTCAACAACAGGCAAGAACTGACCTGAAACATATTAGAAGCGGTAATAACATTTTATGATTGACCATAAATTTTTCTTATAGCATGTGTCGAAATGGATTTAGTTATGATTATTTATGT
>NW_019748453.1:0-210 GCF_002891405.2 Cryptotermes secundus | reverse complement strand
GAATAGCCAGTGTGGAGAGCTGTTATCAAGTAATGACTAGTGGAAATGAACGGAGAATACAGTTCTGAGTGATTTGTGATACTGGAATCAGCATTAGTGTAACAGTTACTTGTTGTAATGGCCAATAAATCCATTCACAAATCCAAACACCGTTTATAGTCACTGGAACACGTGACAGAATTTTGATGTCTAGATTCGAGAATCCCCAGA
>NW_019748452.1:0-210 GCF_002891405.2 Cryptotermes secundus | reverse complement strand
ATTATAAACAGTTCTCAGAATTACTGGGATTTCGGACTTTGCCCTCCGTCCGGTATTTTAAAAATCTGCTTCCATGCTCAGGTTATGTCCCTTAGAAAGAACTAACCTCAGTCATTGGATAACTTTTGTCAGATTCACTACAGCTATTTAATTATCTGACACCATGCTAATTCGGAGGGAGATGAGAAGAAAATGTGTAATAAGAATTGT
>NW_019748451.1:0-210 GCF_002891405.2 Cryptotermes secundus | reverse complement strand
GGAACTGTTCAGTTATTTACTGGTACACTTACTAGAACCAAGACAATATATGTCACTAGTGTTGTTGTAAGTGAATGTCAGTGAACCTAGAAAATATATATGATAAACAAGTTCCAAGGTTACAAAAGTGTCTGCCTTCTCTTGCAACAAGACTGCCAAAACTTTTGTTACAAAGAGCTGAAGAAACATTTCATGCTGTAAAAGAAAGCA
>NW_019748450.1:0-210 GCF_002891405.2 Cryptotermes secundus | reverse complement strand
TATGAAGACTTCACGTGTAATTTGAAGACTTTATGTGCGTTAGAGAGAGTAGTATTGGAAGTGCGTGATTTATGGAGACTAATATAGTTCTTATATTATAAATCCGCAAAAACTAGTGCAGATATACTGATGAGGTTTCCGTGGAGTGCTTTGTAGTGTGAAAGCCAGTAACAGCTTTATAATTAATTGTAGTTAACACCTGTATGTTGT
>NW_019748449.1:0-210 GCF_002891405.2 Cryptotermes secundus | reverse complement strand
GAACATTTAAACACTCAGCGATGGTTTGTGTCCACGAATCGTATCACCGCGCGGAAACGTGTTTGCTAATTTGTGTCTTAGAAACGCCTACATGTCACATCACTCTGCGTGAAACAGCAGCAAGCATTCCTGGAACTTAATCTGTTTCTTAATTATTTGTAAATATAATTCTCATCTGTTATCGTCGTTCCCAAAGAACCGTCCTGAGCC
>NW_019748448.1:0-210 GCF_002891405.2 Cryptotermes secundus | reverse complement strand
CCCCCCCCCCTGCACTGGGATTTTTCCCAGAACTTGGAGTCGGTCGGACGGATAAATTTTGATGATCCTCGCCAGCACAATCATTCTTGGTTCCGGGTCCCGCGGGCTTCACACCCACATTCTTCTGTCTCGAGACCAAGGACTTGTTCATTTCTACTTATGTCACAGAGCACCTTTCGCGGCCGTACCACTCTTCCTGTTTGCAAACAA
>NW_019748447.1:0-210 GCF_002891405.2 Cryptotermes secundus | reverse complement strand
AGCAACGCAAAGGTAGCAAGATAACAACGCAAAGATAGCAAGTTTAGCAAAGCATGTCTAGCAAGCTAGCAAGCTAGAAACCCAAAGCTTGCTATCTAGCAACACAAAATAGGCAAGCTAGAGACAAAAGAACGCAAAAATATCAACTTGGCAACGCAAACTAGAAAGTTAGCAACGCAAGGCTACCAAGATATCAAAGCAAAACTAGCA
>NW_019748446.1:0-210 GCF_002891405.2 Cryptotermes secundus | reverse complement strand
TTGCGTGCTAGCTTCCTATCTTTGCGTTGCTAGCTTGCTATCTTTTGTTTGTTAACTTGCCACTTTTGCGTTGATAGCTTGCCAGGTTTGCGTTGGTAGCTTGTATATTTGTGTGGCTAACTTGCTAGATTTGCTTTGTACATTGAAAGATTTACGTTGCTAGATTTGCTAGCTTTGCGTTGCTAGCTTGCTAGATTTTCGTTGCTAGAT
>NW_019748445.1:0-210 GCF_002891405.2 Cryptotermes secundus | reverse complement strand
GCTAGCTTTCTAGCTTTGCGTTGTTAGCTTTGCGTTGCTATCTTGATAGTTTGCGTTGCTAGCTTCCTAATTTTGCGTTGCTAGCAAGGTAGTTTTGCGTTGCTAGCTTGCTAGCTTTGCGATCTAGCTTGCTAGCTTGCTAATTTCGCGTTGATATGTTGGTAAATTGGTAGATTTGAGTTGCTATCTTTCTAGATTTGCGTTGCTATC
>NW_019748444.1:0-210 GCF_002891405.2 Cryptotermes secundus | reverse complement strand
AGCTTGCTAGCTTTGCGTTGCTAGATATCAATCTTTGCGTAGCTTGCTTGGTTGCTTTGCCTTGTTAGCTTTCTAGAATTGCGTGGCTAGCTAGCTAGCTTTTCTTTGCTAGCTTGGTAGCCTTATGTTGCTAGTTTGCTTGTTTTCTTTGCCAGTTCGATAGGTTTGCCTTCCTAAATTGCTAGCTTGGTCTTGCTAGCTTGCTAGTTA
>NW_019748443.1:0-210 GCF_002891405.2 Cryptotermes secundus | reverse complement strand
AGATTGCTCGATATGCGTTGCTATCTTGGTAGTTTTGCGTTGCTAGCTTGCTAGATTTGAGTTGTTAGCTTTGTAACTTTGCGTTGCTAGCTTGCTAGATTTGCCTTCTAGCTTGCTAATTTTTCGTTTCTATCTTGCAATCTTTGCCTTGCTAGCTTGCTAATTTTGAATTTTTAGCTTGCTAGCTTTGCGTTGCTAACTTGCTAGCTT
>NW_019748442.1:0-210 GCF_002891405.2 Cryptotermes secundus | reverse complement strand
AGCTTGCTAACTTTGCGATTCTAGCTTGCTAGCTTTCCGTTTGCTAGCTTGATAGCTTTGTTTGGTAACTTTGCGTTGCTTGCTTGCTTTGCGTATGTAGCTTGCTTTGCGTTGCTAGCTGACTTTGCGTTGCTAGCCCCTTTGCGTTACTTGCTTCTCTGCTTCCCTTCTTGCCTGCTTGCCTGCTTGCTTGCTTTGCGTTCCTTGCTT
>NW_019748441.1:0-210 GCF_002891405.2 Cryptotermes secundus | reverse complement strand
TTTGAGGATAATGTTTGTCGCGTGGTCAGTGCAACTGATTCCCACGGCCTCTAACCTCAGTGTTCTAGAACGGAAAATGACTTTAATGTAGAATTCATGATTATCTTCAGGTCAGTTAGGCCTGTTTCGAATACAAAATCGATAAGTCAGCCATTAGTCCAGTCATCTCCGTTAACCTCGTTCAAACTCTCTCGCCGATTTCGGTCAAAT
>NW_019748440.1:0-210 GCF_002891405.2 Cryptotermes secundus | reverse complement strand
TGTCTTTATCTAAAAACCGTACTGTTTATTTTTCAAAACACAGCGTTTCGGAGTCTGGATTCTGCCATGTCTTCAGGTAAAATCTCCTCAGTTGAGCCCAATCGATAGACCTAGTCCCCATCTCTGGAGATAGTAACTTTTTTAATTCGCTTAGTCGGGGATGGGGTCCAACTGGGTCCACTAGGCACGGCGGCCACTGATTGGCCTATT
>NW_019748439.1:0-210 GCF_002891405.2 Cryptotermes secundus | reverse complement strand
ATGAGCCTTCTTTAATTTATCAAGCTTCCTATTAAAAGTTTTTACCTCTTCATTGATGCATGAATTAGATGCTAAGTCATATCTAGGTATCACTTTAATAGGCTAAATAGCCGAAACATGTTAATGTATTCTCAAATTTGATGTGTTGTGACTGATAAATATAGTCCTCATCATTTAATTATTATATTAGTATAAAATTATATTGTTCTT
>NW_019748438.1:0-210 GCF_002891405.2 Cryptotermes secundus | reverse complement strand
CCGACGATGTTTCGGAGGCATTTGCAGCCTCCATCTTCAGGATTAAAAATAAGCTAAATAGGTAACGAGAAAGAAGCAAGTAACCAGCGATTTCCTGCAGCTCACATGACCTACTCTTCGAACGTGAAGATGGAGACAACATGTTCTTCCGAAACTTTGATAAATTTCTGTCGGAATATACGGCGTCATATATCAGAAGATAATAGTCTT
>NW_019748437.1:0-210 GCF_002891405.2 Cryptotermes secundus | reverse complement strand
CAAGTAGTAATGTTATTTCTCATTATGGGGTTTGAGGTTCTCACATCGGTGGTTATGAACAATTCTATCTTCTGGGATATAATGACGTGTGGTTCGTTGAAAATCATTCGATGTTTCGAAGGAAAACGTCGCCTCCAACTTCAGAGTCGAAGAGTAAGATAAGCAAGAAACCATCTGCTTTCACTCTGGTTTCTTATTCGGTTCATTCTT
>NW_019748436.1:0-210 GCF_002891405.2 Cryptotermes secundus | reverse complement strand
TGATAACAGAGGTCGCGCGGTCTTAGGAATGAAATATCTTTGCCCTCTCAAACACTAGGATCATGTGTTCGAAACCCACTCCGAGCATGGATGTCTGTCTGCATTCTTCTGTGTTTCTGTTGTCCTGTGTAGGTAGCGGCCATTGCGACAGGGCTGATCCCCCGTCCAAGGAGTCCTACCAACTCTCTGTAAGATCCATAGATCTGGATT
>NW_019748435.1:0-210 GCF_002891405.2 Cryptotermes secundus | reverse complement strand
TTCAGTATTTAGCTTCTCGAGAGTTTCCCGCGTACATAAGTTTAATCGACGCCGTACATCACATATCCTGCCACAGTAAACTAAATTAAAAAAAATTCAGGAGAAAGATTCCCTTTTTGCGGACTCACCTCCATTTAAGTGTTTCTAACATCATGTATATAAAGCTTTTTCGGAGGAACTTATTTATTAACAATCAGAATTACGTACATT
>NW_019748434.1:0-210 GCF_002891405.2 Cryptotermes secundus | reverse complement strand
GTTTTTTTACAGATGCCCCAGCTAAAAGCGCGCCAACGATCTGTCCTCTTTCGAAATCGGACAAGTTTCCAATTTTCCATTTCTTTCACACGGACTGCCACTCAACACAATGACAACTACACTTACACAAGCACTACAGGGTGTAAACAAACGGAATAAGAACATTCAGTGTTGCCAGCTGAAGTTCTTTCAATATAGCCAACACAAATT
>NW_019748433.1:0-210 GCF_002891405.2 Cryptotermes secundus | reverse complement strand
GTACTTCATTTAACGGGGCATTATCAAAGCTACGAAGTGTCATGACGCAAGATCCTAGACAACAAAATCTAGATTCAGCTAGAATCTCAGTCACAGAGGCCATGCAAGGACGATATGAAGGACATAACCAGACATAAGTTATAAACATCACACTTTTTATTGTATGATTTCTTGTTATCGTCCACTGAATTAGCCTGGTCTCAGGGAATT
>NW_019748432.1:0-210 GCF_002891405.2 Cryptotermes secundus | reverse complement strand
TTTTCCTAATGGCCTCTTTTCTGCAGGTTCCTCTAAAATAACCTGTATGCAGTACCTTCTCACGCATGCTATATGCCCTGCCAATCTAATGCTTTTTGACTTGGTAGTTATAATAGTACCTGGACTGCAGCTCTTTTTTTCTTTTAGATTCTTGGGGTGGGGTGGGGTAAGACTGAGTCCACTTGGTACTGCAGCCACTACTGGCCTATT
>NW_019748431.1:0-210 GCF_002891405.2 Cryptotermes secundus | reverse complement strand
TGGCTTTGCGTTGCTAACTTGATAGCTATGCGTTGCTAGGTATCTAGCTTTGCGTTGCTAGCTTGCTAGGTGTGTGTCGCTAGCTTGCTAGATTTGAGTTGCTAGCTTGATGGATTTGCGTTGCTAGCCTGGTAGCTTGCGTTGCTAGTTTGCTAGCTTTGCGTTATAACTTGCTTGCTTTGCGTTGCTAGCTTGCTATCTTTGCGTTTC
>NW_019748430.1:0-210 GCF_002891405.2 Cryptotermes secundus | reverse complement strand
ACATAAGTTCTGCCTGTGCGTAACTGTGCACACATTAGGAAAACACGCTGCAGTGAAGGTATAGTTCACACATAGTTAAACTCAGCACTGAAGAAACAGGTCACTTTATTCAGACTCACCTATCTACATGTATCACTCACTGCAGAAAGTAGCATCACAACAGGGAACTAGAAGTCTTTCAATGTTTTCTGGAGACAAACTACGTCTATT
>NW_019748429.1:0-210 GCF_002891405.2 Cryptotermes secundus | reverse complement strand
TAGTTTTGTGTTGCTAGCTTGCTAATATTGCTTTGCTATCATTGCTACTCTTGCGTTGTTAGCTTGGAAGCTTTGTGTTCCTAGCTTGCTAGCTTTGTTTCTAGCTTGCTACCTTTTCTTTGCTTGCTTGCTCTCTTGCCTTGCTAGCTTGCTAGCATAGAGTTCCTAGCTTGCTAGCTTTGCTTTGCTAGCTTGCCAGGTTTGCGTTGC
>NW_019748428.1:0-210 GCF_002891405.2 Cryptotermes secundus | reverse complement strand
TTGGTTAAAATTTCTTAAATTTTATCGATATCTTTCAAAACCTGGCATATATTCGTTAAATTTAAGATAACATCAAACAGAATTGAATAAAATTTCCCTAATATAATGCAGAAATAATCAAAAACTTGTACATAATTCCATTTAAAGAGAAAAAACCTTCACATATTATCTGTATTTCCTTATATTGACGTGAAATCGTCAAGGAATATT
>NW_019748427.1:0-210 GCF_002891405.2 Cryptotermes secundus | reverse complement strand
ATAGAATGAAAATATGAAAAATATACAGATCTCATTTATTCTAATAACATATAGGGTTTAATAGCCCTAACTGCATAGAAAGCTCAATCCAGCTTGGACATGAGCCAGTCAATGTGTCCTTTCCATGATAGTCATCAGACCAAGGAACTTAATATCAGCAGTTGTAGCAATTTTACTGTTAATATAAATGATAGGTTTCTCCATTGTATT
>NW_019748426.1:0-210 GCF_002891405.2 Cryptotermes secundus | reverse complement strand
AGCTCTTTCAAGCAAATAGTGGCTCTGGTCTAGGAAACAGATTAATGGCCATGGGGATCTGTTGCATTGACCACAGTACAACCCCTATGCGCAAAAAGTTGCCACTGACTGCTGACAGGCGGTGGCTGCTTGGTCAGTATAGTTCACTTACGGACTACAGGCCATGGAGTTTTTTTTTTTTTTTTTTTTTTTTTTTTTTTTTTTTTTTTT
>NW_019748425.1:0-210 GCF_002891405.2 Cryptotermes secundus | reverse complement strand
GAGCTGGCTAGCACATTGCCAACCAACTGGTCGCGGAGCACGTTTCCGTGTATACGAAAACTAAAAGTTGTAAACGTGTGAATGCGGGACCTTTGCTCTCAGATTGAAACCAGTCGAGTCGAGTTGAGTCTTATGTTATGACCGAGGGTCAGTCGGCCAGTGAGGCTGACAGGAAAGCACCCATCAGAATCTTGCGAGCAAAATTTTATT
>NW_019748424.1:0-210 GCF_002891405.2 Cryptotermes secundus | reverse complement strand
ATCTCCACAAATAATATTTATTTTATTCCTGTCAACACAGCGCTGTTTTCAGCAGCTAGGATTGTCCTAGGCAACAACTCCATCTGCTGAAAATGGTGCTGTGTTGAGAGAATAACATGAATATTATCTATATGTACAGCACTTCTAACATGTGAACCACAACTTAACGAACATAATGTTTCTTTAAAATGTGTTTGTAAACTGAACGTT
>NW_019748423.1:0-210 GCF_002891405.2 Cryptotermes secundus | reverse complement strand
TGCTTTTTTGCTTGCTAGTTTTCCGTTGCTATCTTGCTAGCTGTGCTTTGCTAGATTGGTAACCTTGCGTTGCTAGCTTGCTAGCTTTACTTTGCCAGCTTGATAGGTTTGCTTTTGCTACCTTGCTACCTTGGCGTTGCAATCTTGCTAGCCTTTCGTTGCTAACTTGCTAGATTGCTCGATATGCGTTGCTACATTGATAGCTTTGCC
>NW_019748422.1:0-210 GCF_002891405.2 Cryptotermes secundus | reverse complement strand
GCCAAATGTGCGTTGCTAGTTTGCCAGCTTTGCATTGTTAGCTTGCTAGCTTTGCGTTGCTGGCTTGCTAGATTCGCGTTGCTAGCTTCCTAGACTTGCGTTGTTAAATGCTAGCTTTGCGTTGCTAACTTCCATTCTTTGCTTTGCTATCTTGCTATCTTTTCGTTGCTAGCTTGCTAGCTTCCTTGAGTTGCGTTGCTAGCTTGCTAG
>NW_019748421.1:0-210 GCF_002891405.2 Cryptotermes secundus | reverse complement strand
GCTTTGCGTTGCTAGCATGCCAGTATGCGTTGCTAGCTTGCCAGCATTGCGTTGCTACCTTTCTACCTTTCCTCTGATAGCTTGCTAGCTTTGCGTTGTAGCTAGCTAGCTTTGCCTTGTTTGCTTGCTTGCTTCGCGTTTTTTGCTTGCTACCTTTGCGTTGCCAGCTTGCTAGCTTTGCGTTTCTAGATAGCGAGCTTAGCGTTGCTA
>NW_019748420.1:0-210 GCF_002891405.2 Cryptotermes secundus | reverse complement strand
TTGCTAGATTGCTAGCTTTTCGTTGATAGCTTGCCAGCTTTTCGTTGCAAGCTTGCATGCTTTGCGCTTCTAGATTGCCACCTTTGCATTGTTAGCCCTCCAGCTTTGCTCTGTTATCTTGCTAGCTTTGCGTTGTTAGTTTGCCAGCTTTGCGTTGGTAGCTTCCTAGCTTTCAGTTGCTAGCTTGTTAGCTTTCAATTGCTAGCTTGC
>NW_019748419.1:0-210 GCF_002891405.2 Cryptotermes secundus | reverse complement strand
TGCTAGCTTTGCGTTGCTATCTAGCTAGCTTTGCGTTCCTTGAATTCTATATTGCACGATATGCTTTGCTAGCTTAAGAGCTTTGCGTTGCTATCTTGCTAGCATTGCCTTTTTAGCTTGCTAGCTTTGCCTTTTTAGCTAGCTAGCTTCGCGTTGCTAGCTTGCTATGTTTGCCTTCTAGCTTGCTAGTTTTGCGTTGCTAGCTTGCTA
>NW_019748418.1:0-210 GCF_002891405.2 Cryptotermes secundus | reverse complement strand
TGAATTCATTTGGCTCAGGATAGAATCCACCGACGAGCTCGGGGGGTCACGTTAGAGAATGAAGAGTTTTATCGTCTTGGATGTGACGCCGTGTAGTCTGGTAGTTTGCCTACTTTTGGAGTAATGTACTGCTTTCATCTTCAGGGAAGCCGAATAAGCAAGCAGCAAGCCTCTAAGGATTGAGGCAGTACGTTCCTCCGAAACGTCGTT
>NW_019748417.1:0-210 GCF_002891405.2 Cryptotermes secundus | reverse complement strand
TCTCTCTCTCGGCTTTCTGTGCCTCAGGTAACCTATACGGTTTGGTATTTATCGGATTCGTACCCAGGACCACACTTATCGAATGCTTTACTGCATTCGTGCAAGTCAGCTCTTCTCCAGGCAAATGAAATATATCCTGGTAGTCCCTACACAGTTTCTCTATTGCTTCCCTTTCCTCGTGGTTGAGGTGATCTAGCCGTAATTTTCCTA
>NW_019748416.1:0-210 GCF_002891405.2 Cryptotermes secundus | reverse complement strand
GTCTCGTCACCTCACTCTTCTTCAATTGATGAGACTAATACCGTTGCAAGAACAGTAAAAACTATGTAGCTCTTCATTATGTAGACATAAATTCTTCTTTGCCGGTCACAGGTAGCCGCGCGGTCTAAGGCATGAACTGTCTTCGCTGGCTCGGACGCTGGGATTGTGGGTTCGAATCCCACTCAAGACATTGATGTCTGTTTGCGTTTA
>NW_019748415.1:0-210 GCF_002891405.2 Cryptotermes secundus | reverse complement strand
TTGTAGATTTGCGTTGCTAGCTTGCCAGTTTTGCGTTCCTAACTTCCCAGCTTCGCGTTGTTAGCTTGCCAGTAATTCGTTGCTATCTTTCTAGATTATCGTGGCTAGCTTGCTAGCTTTCCCTTGCTAGCTTGCTAGCTTTGAATTTCTAGCTTGCTAGCTCTGCTTTGCTTGCTTTCTTGCTTGATTTACGTTCCTTGCTTCCTAGTT
>NW_019748414.1:0-210 GCF_002891405.2 Cryptotermes secundus | reverse complement strand
ATATGATTAGGTGAATATTGCTTAGTGGTGAACATTTGGTTTTTTACTTTTCGGCGTTAAGCCGTGTTTGTATAAAATTAAATTAAATTGAAGTTAGATGAAAATGAATTTACAATTTATTAAGATCAAAGTTGAAAGAATTTTAAAACTACACCCTAGTGTGTATGGGTTCTCATTAAATTGTCGGTACATATTTGTGAATAAAGAGTT
>NW_019748413.1:0-210 GCF_002891405.2 Cryptotermes secundus | reverse complement strand
CTATCAACGTAATACTATTCAACCGATAAGGGACTTCACTTATTTCTTTCCGAAGTCTCCATGAGGTTCGTTACGCTTCTTCATTTGAACCTGGGGGCCATTCACATTAGTGCTGACCAGTCTGTAGTTAAATTTGTTTAACTTTCTGTAGTCATGGCGAAAGTGTTAAGCAAGTCAGAAAACTAAATTACAGCTGTATCAGCGGGAGTT
>NW_019748412.1:0-210 GCF_002891405.2 Cryptotermes secundus | reverse complement strand
ATTTCATGAAGAGGGTTTTTGAAATTTGTCATATCATGGGACATTCAAATGTACGAGTACTTAAGGTTTTTTCTTTTGGGATACACGGTAGCCATAGCTTGATTAAGGGACTTCTGCTACAAACCAGAAAGGTCGCAGGTTTGATTCCCGATGATGTCATTTGGATTTTTCATTTGACTTATTAATATACCGTGGTGGTCCTGGGGGTTG
>NW_019748411.1:0-210 GCF_002891405.2 Cryptotermes secundus | reverse complement strand
ATATGCAGATTTTGCAATAAATGTATATGTTCAAGAACCCCAGGTTATTGAATGGATTATACTCAGTGGCGTAACTCATATACGGTGTATCTTTTCATTTTATATGTAATATCGGCGACCAAAAGTATGTCTTAGTTTCTGTGTGTTGAGAAATACTTTTACTTCTTTAATGCGTTGTTTCAGCCTGTTTGCATTCCTCATCGCTATGTT
>NW_019748410.1:0-210 GCF_002891405.2 Cryptotermes secundus | reverse complement strand
TCAGTACGATTTCGAACGATTAGATTTCTGCTTGCAAGACTTGCACAAGTTCCCTTGTTCCGAGAAGGATTTGGCAAAGTTGGCGGCCTTCTCGTCTCCCGTGAGTCAGCTAGAGTCGCGAAAGCTTGACCACCTTGTGAAGAGTTTCCCTAACTTGTTTTCGGAATGGATGGGAACAGTCAAGGGTATGGTCTGCGAGTTGGATCTGTT
>NW_019748409.1:0-210 GCF_002891405.2 Cryptotermes secundus | reverse complement strand
CTGAGCAGAAAACCGGGGATGACATGAATGAAAGAAAAGCTGCATGCATGTTATATGGGGTATATATATACAAGGAATAGTTATTTGGGAAACCCAGTAGTAGATGGGAGGATATTCAAATCGAAGTTGATGAAATTGATTGAAGGCTGGTTTCAGCTGGATCAACATGAGGATAGGTGGCACTTTCATGTAAATATGATAATGAATGTT
>NW_019748408.1:0-210 GCF_002891405.2 Cryptotermes secundus | reverse complement strand
ACGTATTTGTTATAAAAATGCGTAGTTGAAGGATAATATAATAATAATTTTAAAGAAATAGTGTATGGGAATGTTGACTGAATTCAACTGGCTCAGAATAAGGTCAGTGGTGGGCCGTTGTAAATTTGCTTCAGACACGTGCCCTATGGAGTGAGTGCTCAGGGACTTTTCTTTTATTGTTAGTGGGGTGGGACTAAGTCCCTTGTACTG
>NW_019748407.1:0-210 GCF_002891405.2 Cryptotermes secundus | reverse complement strand
TATTAGAGCTAATAACTACCCATTGACTGTAGTAGGGCTACAGCTGCTGCTTGTCCTGCTCCCTTAGAACTCTGTGGTACAAATTTGTGAAGGTTCCAGAGTAGGTGTATAATGAAATGTTAAATATAAAGGTTTTTTTTAGTAAACTGAATACTTATCTTATAGTAGCTTTCATGGTATTTCATCATAGCCTGCTGAAAATTTACCTTT
>NW_019748406.1:0-210 GCF_002891405.2 Cryptotermes secundus | reverse complement strand
GCGTTGCTAGCTTGCCAGGTTTGCGTTGTTTGCTTGCCAGCTTTTTTTGCTTGCTTGCTGGATTTTCGTGGCTAGCTGGCTAGGTTTGCGTTGTTACTTTGTTAGCTTTCCGTTTCAAGCTTCCTAGCTTTGAGTTGCTTGCTTGATAGCTTTGCTTTTGTTGCTTGCTAGATTTCGTTGCTAGCTTCCTAGCTTTCCGTTGTTAGCTTT
>NW_019748405.1:0-210 GCF_002891405.2 Cryptotermes secundus | reverse complement strand
TTGTTAAGGATCTGCAATTATATTATGGGTATTTTTATATAAAATGTATGTACTTAATATTTCTTTCAATCATATTTTTATTTGAGTTCTGTCTTGTGTGTTCCTACCTTTTTTGGTGTCAAGTTGTTTCTCCTTTCGTTGTTGACAACACAGGTAGGAACACATAAGATAGAACTCAGAAATTGGAGTTAGAGAAGTATTAAGTAAGTA
>NW_019748404.1:0-210 GCF_002891405.2 Cryptotermes secundus | reverse complement strand
GACGGTGGCGTATAACTCTCAGAATTTGGGGCTCTGTACACAGTCTGGTATTCTAAAGAACACATTGTTTCGGCAAATTCATCATCTGTTTTCGCCCTCAGGTGAGGGGTTGGGAGACACCTATTCTGCCTCAGTCTCTGGATGTCCTATGTCGGGTCGGGGTCAAGTAGGATAAATTCCTTCTGATCGTTGCCAGCACACTCATACTTT
>NW_019748403.1:0-210 GCF_002891405.2 Cryptotermes secundus | reverse complement strand
AAGGCCTATACAGGACAACGCAGACATTCATCCATGCATCGAGTGGGATTCGAAACCACGCCCCCAGTGTCTAAGCGGGAGAACGCGCTTTCTGCCTTAGACCACTCGGCCACTGTGATCGACTTAACCATTCTATCAGGCACACACTATGCAGCCTCGTTTCTGACAGCGACCTTAATAATTTGACTTGACTGTATACAGGATGCAAGA
>NW_019748402.1:0-210 GCF_002891405.2 Cryptotermes secundus | reverse complement strand
CTTTGCGTTGCAAGCTTGGTAGCTTTTCGTTGATAGCTTCCTAGTTTTGCGTTGCTAGCTTGCGAGCTTGACTTTGCTAGCTTACTAGATTTACGTTGCTACCTTGCTAGCTTTGCGTCGCTTGCTTGCTAACTATGCGTTGCTAGGTTGCCAGCTATGCGTTGCTAGCTTGCTATTTTTGCGTGGCTAGCTTGCTAGCTTTGCGTTGCT
>NW_019748401.1:0-210 GCF_002891405.2 Cryptotermes secundus | reverse complement strand
GATTCATCTGGCTCACGATAGCGGCCGGTGAAGAGCTCTTGTGAACGTGGTAATGAACCTTCTTGTTCCGTAAAACTTCGGGAAATTACTGACTAGCAGCTTCTCAAGCAGGACTTAGGTGCATGGAGTTAGTGCTTACACGACTATAGAAATCTTTGACTGAATACTTTAATACGTAAACCATTCACGGGATACAATTCCGGACTCTTT
>NW_019748400.1:0-210 GCF_002891405.2 Cryptotermes secundus | reverse complement strand
CTTTGCGTTTCTTGCTTGCTAGCTTTGAGTTGCTAGCTTGCTAGGTTTGTGTGCCTAGCTTACTAGCTATGCGTTGCTTGCTTGCTAGCTTCGCGTTGCTGGCTTGCTAGCTTTGCGTTTCTTGATTACTTGCTTATCGTTTCTTGCCTGCTAGCTTTGATTTGTTAGCTTGCTAGATGTGCGTGGCTAACTTGCTAGCTTTGCGTTGCT
>NW_019748399.1:0-210 GCF_002891405.2 Cryptotermes secundus | reverse complement strand
TTTGATGCAACAGGATTGCAAAAGTGTGACCTTGGACTCTCCTCTCAATTTCTTTCACTGAGGCATTTACAATAACAGTCGGTGAACATTCCAATAGCACCTCGTACAGCAGCCATGGCCAACAGGCAACTTCCCAAAAACACAAGCGTGAAGGTAAGGCTCTAGATGCTGAAGAGTCCCTCAATCAATGGTTCCCTGTTGTAACTTGAA
>NW_019748398.1:0-210 GCF_002891405.2 Cryptotermes secundus | reverse complement strand
GTATGAGCTTATCCAACCCCAAAAGTTAGCAACGTTTCATACAAAAAAGCTTATCGCGACAGCATACCGAATATATAAAACGCTCATTCTATTGTATCTGTACGGGGATTTCTTTTAATTGCCTAAAAAAAAGGTAAAGACACCCCTGTACCAGGCAGCGGAAGCCCATAGGGTTGTGAGACGTCGAGGTTCGAACATTTTCTCTAGTCA
>NW_019748397.1:0-210 GCF_002891405.2 Cryptotermes secundus | reverse complement strand
GGCACCGTGACCTCTGCTATGCAACTTTGTGTTTAACACTTCTCTATTTCAGTAGAAGCGACAGGAGTCTGCATACCAGTTGGTAACAATGAAGTACTGCTTACAGCTGTTTATAAATCCCCAAGCACGGCCTGGAGTAATGCTGACATCGCAAAGCTCTTAAGTTTTAGACGTAAGACTATTTTGGCAAGTGATTTCAATGCAAAGCAT
>NW_019748396.1:0-210 GCF_002891405.2 Cryptotermes secundus | reverse complement strand
CCCACTAGCAACAAAAAGAACTAATAAGGGAAAAATAAACAACATACATAATATACTACGCTGTCAACATTTGCCACACAAACTGCTGATGAAGCAACAGTGCCGTGAAAAAACGCGTCAAATGGGAAAACACTTCCTATGTTGAATGCAGCGAATTGGAATTTCGTACTGATATATTGGGTTTTCGGACTTTATCCATCGTCCTGGTTT
>NW_019748395.1:0-209 GCF_002891405.2 Cryptotermes secundus | reverse complement strand
TGCAAAGCTAGCAAGCAACAACGCAAATCTAGTAAGCTAGCAACGCAAAGCTAGCAAGCAAGAAACAATAAACAGGCAAGCAAACAAGCAAGCAACACATATCTAGCAAGCTAGCAACGCAAAGCAAGGAAGCTCTATATGCAAAGCAGTCAAGCTAGCAACGAAAAGTTGTCAATTTAGCAACGCAAATCTGGCAAGATGGCAACGCA
>NW_019748394.1:0-210 GCF_002891405.2 Cryptotermes secundus | reverse complement strand
ACCCCGAAGGATAAACATGAAGTTAGAAGCTTTCTGGGGCTATGCACTTATTACAGGCAGTTTATTTCAGGGTTTTCCAACATTATTCAAAGCCGAATTTTTAGCTACTTGGTGGTCGCCGGCCCAACTAGGACTGATAAGGTGCAGCCTGTATCAAAGTAAATGTGACAAGGGAGCGGGTTTGTCCTTATCTGCCCATTTTTTGAAATA
>NW_019748393.1:0-210 GCF_002891405.2 Cryptotermes secundus | reverse complement strand
CTCTGTTTAATTTCAACAGGTCCTTTGTTCTTTTGGCAGAGGGTCTTGATATAAATCCTTTTGCCTGTTTGAGTCTCCTTTTGAAATAACTTACGAGTACAACATTATTTTGAATCTGGTTGTGAAACTGTTTTATTTTCCCACATTTGACACACTTTCAAGTTGCTACACTCAACTCTCGATTATCTGGGATAATGGTGGGGATGGAAA
>NW_019748392.1:0-210 GCF_002891405.2 Cryptotermes secundus | reverse complement strand
TTCATTTTCTCGAGATTAGGCAAGAATCCATTTCCCACACGATCACACTGTTATCTCTCCTTTGTTCCTGTTGAAAGAAATGTAAATACATAGCAGAAACTTTTATGCGAGATGTACATCTTTGAAGGGACCGCCTCTGTGGTCTAGTGGTCAGCGTTCCTGGCTAAAGATCTAGAGGTCCGGGTTCGATTCCCGGCGCTACCAGATTTT
>NW_019748391.1:0-210 GCF_002891405.2 Cryptotermes secundus | reverse complement strand
TGAGCCGATTGTCTAGAATATGTGGGAGCCTCGACGTCCCACGACCCTATGGGTCTCCAAGACCTGTTACAGGGATATCTGTTTTTATTACATTTCCCTCGTAAATAAGAAAAAGTGGCTCTTGGGTTGTCATCGGTCTGCATGTGTGCGGATGTGAGCCTCAGCTGTGAACAGATTTTTAATCATACTCGGTCACACCATACGCAAATT
>NW_019748390.1:0-209 GCF_002891405.2 Cryptotermes secundus | reverse complement strand
GCTAGCTTGGTAGCTTTGCGTTGATAGCTTGCTAGATTTGCGTTGATAGCTTATTAGATATGCCTTGCAAACTTGCTAGCCTGTCATTGTTAGTTTGCAAGATATTTGTTGCTAGCTTGCTAGCTTTGCGTTGGTCGCTTGCTGCTCTGCGTTGCTAGCTTTATAAATTGCTAGATTTGCGTTCCTAGATTGCTAGCTTTGAGTTGCTA
>NW_019748389.1:0-210 GCF_002891405.2 Cryptotermes secundus | reverse complement strand
CCTGCCCCACCGCCATTTTATCCACTACAAATCCCACATTACAAGACCCCGTCTCGAACCAAGGCCGTCGGAAAGGGAAGCCAGCGACTAACTGCTTGAGCTACGGCGCGGCAGTCGCGCGGCTTGAGACATGAACTGCCTTCGCTCGCTCGGAAGCTGGCATCTTGGGTTCGAATCCCATTCCAAGACCTGAATATCTGTGTGCATTTT
>NW_019748388.1:0-210 GCF_002891405.2 Cryptotermes secundus | reverse complement strand
TCCGCCCTTCATCTTGTAGGATTACGAGATTAAGAAGGTCAATACTGAGGGACTAATAAATGTATACTTGTTAACATCTCTTGGAAGCCACATAGCAAACTTACAGGTCAACATTAAAAAGTTCAATTATTGATGTCATTGGATTTTTTTTAATTGACCTAAACCTTCCGGCCTCACTAGGCCCTGGGGTTTACTCAGCCTCTAACAGAA
>NW_019748387.1:0-210 GCF_002891405.2 Cryptotermes secundus | reverse complement strand
AACAGACCCGGGATCGAACCCGGGCCTCCACGGTTAGAAGCCAGCAACTAACCGCTTGAGCTATTGCGCGGCCTCTGGATGGTCATAGTATTGGTCATTCTAAGCAAGAAACTGTATATGTACGTGTGTCCTATTCCGAACGGTTTCCGAGATTAAGCTGTTTCCTTGTACAGATTCAAAACTGTTGATAAGAGATATTACATTTTTTTT
>NW_019748386.1:0-210 GCF_002891405.2 Cryptotermes secundus | reverse complement strand
CCAGTGCAGAGTTAAAACTTGGCCAGAATAACCAGAGAAACACAGATCCTGTTTTATAAACATAAGCGTAATTTTTCTGTCCTACTGCAGAAATGTCAGAGAACACACATACATATTATGAAATTTACCTTATATCTTACCAGTATTTATATTTGAGCAATGTGTTAATAATATGTGAAGGATTTTTGATGCAATTTGAATCATAGTTTT
>NW_019748385.1:0-210 GCF_002891405.2 Cryptotermes secundus | reverse complement strand
TTTTTTTTACATTTAACGACAATATTATAACCTAAATTTTAATTTTAAGTGTTTTGTGTGTTGTACGTCTCGAATAATGTTGGCCAAAAGTTAGGCGCGTTAACAGTTAAACGAGTAGTTAAATAAGATTGCATATCTTGTTGGATATTAAATGTATTTTAAATTATTGGCGAGTTTTTGATTCTTCAGTTCAGCTTCAAGTATATGGGA
>NW_019748384.1:0-209 GCF_002891405.2 Cryptotermes secundus | reverse complement strand
GGTAGTGGGAGAGCTCCTCGCGTCAACCCTCTCCCATACAATACGTAAACTGTATCAGATTTCATATAAATATGTTTCTAATTTATCTTGACGGCCCTGTGAGTAACACACACAACATAGCGTCAAATGAATCGAAGAGAGTGAACAATGAATTACTGGATTTTGGGATTTTTCCATCGTACAGAATTCTAAGTAACAGAGTACACGAC
>NW_019748383.1:0-209 GCF_002891405.2 Cryptotermes secundus | reverse complement strand
GGTTATAAATAGCCCAGCTTCGACGAGAGACAGTCAGTCTCGGAACAGTATTCGAAGAAGAGAGTCTCAGATTAGCCATCGAAGAAGAAAGTCTCGGATCGCCCATCGGAGAAGAAAGTCCTTATCTAGCCGTATAAGAAGTCAGTCTGGAATACCCGTCTAAGGAGTCCAGTATCGCCGGAATATTGTAATCGGTTATTGTAACACTG
>NW_019748382.1:0-209 GCF_002891405.2 Cryptotermes secundus | reverse complement strand
GTAACAGGAGATAGGGACTAGCTCTATTGACTGGGCCCAACTGAGTAAGTTTTACTTGAGGATGGAGAGGGAATTCAGTCTCCGAAATGTCGTGTTTTTAAATGAAAACAGGACGGTGTTTTAGGTAAAAACAGGGAGCCGGATAATGCCCAGAAATATAAACGTAACTGACCCCATGTAATCTGGTCAATATGTACTGATGTTCAGAG
>NW_019748381.1:0-209 GCF_002891405.2 Cryptotermes secundus | reverse complement strand
GTCACAGAACACAAACTATGCAGGCACATGTTTAGGGTTTTGTCATGGCAGACATCTTCTGTATTCTGGTTGTCACCGACATCAGAATTTTTAAAACCATAATTGTGGCAACAAAATGGAAGAGCATGGACTCAAGATGAAACGTGAAATAGCGCTTGTATGTGTCTTGCTAAAAACAAAATAGGGAAGTGATATGGAATAACTTCTAC
>NW_019748380.1:0-209 GCF_002891405.2 Cryptotermes secundus | reverse complement strand
AGCTTTCTAGCTTTACGTTTGTAGCTTGATAGATTTGCAATGCTAATTTTGTAGCCTTGCGTTGCTAGCTTGCTAGCTTTGCGTTGGAATCTTGATGGGTTTGCGTTATTATCTTGCTAGCTTAGCGTTGGTAGCTGGCTAGCATTGCGTTGCTGGATTGATATCTTTGCGTTCCCAGCTTGTTAGCTTGCTAGATATGCGTTGCTAGC
>NW_019748379.1:0-209 GCF_002891405.2 Cryptotermes secundus | reverse complement strand
GGGACGAGTAGCCTTAAGGAGGGACCTATGTGTCATGTATACTCGCTGCTAGGTAACGGCTCCGCCAACATACACAAACGAAACAATTGTACGGCAACAGGATAAAGTAATAACAGGAAGTGGTGTTAAAATTCTGAACTCTTTCGGAAACGAGGTTTGGATTTAAATAGAGGCAAGTTCGATTAAAGCCGGCCGGCATAAGAAGCGTC
>NW_019748378.1:0-209 GCF_002891405.2 Cryptotermes secundus | reverse complement strand
AGTCCCGTGAGACTCGCGACCACATTTTACTGTTTAAGATTCGAGGCTTCCATTTTCGTCGCCTCCTACGACTAGCAGGTCTACGATGGAGGTATTCGGCCCGGCCTCCACACTCCACGCTTCGGCGGCACATACACTGAAATTGGAACGATATAGACTGCAGTTCGGCTGGTGTCCTCGTTAGATAACTCCTTGGCACGGACCGCGCA
>NW_019748377.1:0-209 GCF_002891405.2 Cryptotermes secundus | reverse complement strand
GTAATTAGCACATTTGGTTTCTGTCCCCAAGATTTCCCAAATACATCTGACAGGTCCAAAATACCCTGAAGGCCCAATTCTGTATTTCTTCCAAGTCAGCCCCTTGTCCATCAAGGGAAATATAATCAGACAATATGGTCTTGTTTCTGGTGTACTTGTCATCCGACAGGAGCCGGTATGACTGTTAAGGTTTACAACAAACCCATACA
>NW_019748376.1:0-209 GCF_002891405.2 Cryptotermes secundus | reverse complement strand
TACATGGGAATAAAGGCTGGTATGGCCATGTCATAGCTCAGGCGGTTAGTCGCCGACTTCCCACTGCGCTTCGAACGCAGGTCATATGGGATTTATGGTAGACTAATTGGCACTGGGATAGGACTTCTCCGAGTACTTCGGTTTCCCCTGCCAATTTTCATTTCGCCGACTGCTCCACACTAATCATCACCCGGGGCTGGTGCAACAGG
>NW_019748375.1:0-209 GCF_002891405.2 Cryptotermes secundus | reverse complement strand
AGACGAACGCCCTGCTCATTTCCTGAATGAGGTAGATTCAGTGAGGAATTTGGCTATAGGGGCAGAAGAGCGACCTATCGAGATAGCATTTGCAACGTCTCAGTCCCGACGTTTCGTGATCTAGCGTTTGATGTGATTATGAGAACTACTTATAGAACCGTTGATATGCTACGACCACGAGATAAGCCAAAATACCAGAGCCATTTCTA
>NW_019748374.1:0-209 GCF_002891405.2 Cryptotermes secundus | reverse complement strand
GGGGATCTAATTCTGGTCTTCCTAGACCCTAATTAACGTAAAATTCCACAACACACACTTTTATCAGTAAGGAAGCTTGTACTAAATCATCATGATTATGATCATGATCATTTGCATTTTCGTCATGGATCTACAGCCCTTTGTTTGGCCTTAGCAGCTTTTCCAGTTGTTTGATCCTTATACACCGTAGGACTCTTTTTGGGGCGGGG
>NW_019748373.1:0-209 GCF_002891405.2 Cryptotermes secundus | reverse complement strand
GTTATACTCCTTATGTAACATCCTCTTCGGCGAGAGGATGGGTTTGTCTCTTATTAATAGGCCTGGCTTTTGTCAAATATGCATATCGCACACATAGTATGTTATTAAAATTCTTTCTTTTGCACTACATAAAATTCCTGTCAGTCTAGGCTTTAGAAAGAAAATCATGCCTATCTTACTTATCTTATGCTACAATGTCAGCTTAGTCA
>NW_019748372.1:0-209 GCF_002891405.2 Cryptotermes secundus | reverse complement strand
GTTACACAGATCCATACACAGCATGGTGATTTCACAAGCCTACTTTTGCTTTCGAAAGCAACGAAACAAAGCAAAAATTAAACTTTCATGTAATATTCATATATATTTATCTAAAACATAAGAGATCGCAGTGATTATCATAAATATTTAAATACTCTCGATGATGCTGTCAGTGGACCGCCTCTGTGGTCTATTGGTCAGAGTTCCTC
>NW_019748371.1:0-209 GCF_002891405.2 Cryptotermes secundus | reverse complement strand
TGAACCTTACTGGAACACTGACCATCTTGAAATTTCTTAGTTTGCTTCAGTCCTTGAAGGTACTTCAAATTGGATGATAACCACATCATTCCACATATTTCCAATGGTTAAGTCATCTAATCATGCTACCATTCAGTCCTTTATAGTCTCTACTACCAACAGCATTGCTGAATAAACTGTAAATGTAAGTGTATAAACATCACCAACAA
>NW_019748370.1:0-209 GCF_002891405.2 Cryptotermes secundus | reverse complement strand
GTCAGTGATGTTAGGCAGAAAGAAATCCATACAGCTGAGCCGTTACTGCCTGACCCTACACATTTTGAGATTAAAACTGCTATTGCAAAGTTGAAAAAGCATAAATCGCCAGGAAGTGATAAGATTCTGGCAGAACTGATTAAAGCAGGAGGTGAAAAACTACGTTCTAAGATCCATAAGCTAATTAATTCTATCTGGAATAAGGAAAA
>NW_019748369.1:0-209 GCF_002891405.2 Cryptotermes secundus | reverse complement strand
TTCTTGTCTTCTCCTCGATTACTGACTGACCTTTTAGTACCAAGACTGTTCTTGGGGGTAAAGGGTGGCCAGGGTGTAAGACTGACAACCTCACCGTCATCTGTGAACAGATTGTCTAGAAAATGTTGGAGCCTTGATGTCTCACAACCCTATGGGCCTCCACTGCTTGTAACAGAAGACCCAAATACACGCTACATTTAAACGCCTAA
>NW_019748368.1:0-209 GCF_002891405.2 Cryptotermes secundus | reverse complement strand
GTTAATGACAAGCCAAAGCAAGAAAAATGCATGAATCAGGCACCCCAGATGGAGGCAATATGCTCCTCCAAAATGGTGGATCACTCAGCACAACAGAGTTATATCGCAGATGACTTGTAGAAATAGCATCTTACAAATTCATAGGGTTTGTAGTCAGTATGATGTATAAATTTCATCTGGATTCAAAACTGCTAACCTTACAGTCTGAA
>NW_019748367.1:0-209 GCF_002891405.2 Cryptotermes secundus | reverse complement strand
GGGGGGGGGGAGGAAATTAAATTATATTCATTAACGAGTAGTAGTATTGTAAATAAAAAATTGAAAATCCACATGTAATGCTACAAAGTTGCACATGGCTGAACATGTAGTCCTTGTAGGAAAAATATGAGATGATTATAATATTTATGATGATAATGCAATCCACATGTTTGGAAGACCCAACAGGGAAAGATCCCGTGCCCTCCCAT
>NW_019748366.1:0-209 GCF_002891405.2 Cryptotermes secundus | reverse complement strand
TTGCCTGGCGGCCACAGTAGTCGAGGGGTCTAAGGCACGAACTGTCTTCACTCGCTCAGAAGCAGGGATCGTGGGTTCGGATCCCGCACAAAGTATGGATGTTTGCTGTGTGTTTATTCTGTGTTTGTGTTGTACTGTGTTTAAGTAGAGGCCTTGCGACTAGTTGATCACCCGTCCAAGGAGTCCTGCCGTCTGTAAAATGATCACGA
>NW_019748365.1:0-209 GCF_002891405.2 Cryptotermes secundus | reverse complement strand
TGTGTGTCTGCGTTTATTCTGTGTTTGTGTTGGCCTGTGGAGGTAGTGGCATTGTGACGGGCTGATCCCTCGTCTAAGGAGTCCTACCGACTGTCTTACGATTAAGAAAAGACTCCGTGCCTTTAGTCTGCAAGCGAACTATACCGACCGAGCGACGGCCGCTTGGCGAAGTTAGTGCCAACTTACTTTTTAGGGTTAGAGGGTATCAC
>NW_019748364.1:0-209 GCF_002891405.2 Cryptotermes secundus | reverse complement strand
TGTTGCAGTGCCCGGACCAATGAATGTTGGAGCTTCCGTGGTCCGCGCTGATTGGTTAGCGATGGATTCAATGTGGGTGGCTCCCACAGATATACTGTACATGATAAAGAACTGTCTGTTATTTTCCATTGACGATGCATGAACTAGATGGTAGTGGGACACTCGGAGAAGGAAACCGGACATCATGAACACGGTGTTAATGAGAGAGA
>NW_019748363.1:0-209 GCF_002891405.2 Cryptotermes secundus | reverse complement strand
TCGCCCCCTCAACGCTGGGATCATGGATTCTAATCCCACTTGAGGGGCATGAATTTCTATTCTGTGTCTGTGCTGTCCTGGGTGCAGGTAGCGGCCTTGCGATGAGCTGATCCTTCGTCCAAGGAATCCTATCGATTAAGAAGCTGAAAAGTGGCCAGGGCCCAACAAAGGGCTCTAGGGCCATAGCCATAGCTTCGTAGATAGATAGA
>NW_019748362.1:0-209 GCF_002891405.2 Cryptotermes secundus | reverse complement strand
TGGAAGCGGTGCCTTATTTTAGATAAATTGAATAATTAAGACTATGATAAACTCTTTCCTTACAACCAACTAACATTAAATTTCCATGCACCTATTCATTATTAGTTATATAAATTAGTGAGACGTCTCAAATACAAACCCACACTCAGAGAATAAAGAATCAACAACAATGCTTCATTGCTTCATAACAACCTTATGTTCAATATATA
>NW_019748361.1:0-209 GCF_002891405.2 Cryptotermes secundus | reverse complement strand
TGGAAGTACTGCTCAAACAACTAATGCTCTTAGTCTGCTTAGACAGTTCCTTGTCAGAGATTCGAACCGGCTACCTCTGGAGTACATGTGAGACGCGATACCACTTTAACTTGCTTGGTAATGTTGTTGAATATGTTGATTTTTAGTTAGTTAGTTTCTTTTTACTTGGGGTGAGACTGAGACCACTTAGTACGTCGGCCACTATTTGA
>NW_019748360.1:0-209 GCF_002891405.2 Cryptotermes secundus | reverse complement strand
GCATACCGTACAGAAAACACGTCATGTGATATCTATCTCGTCAGTCTATTGGTGCGCCGACTTTTGCCTAATAACGAGCTATAAACATTCGTCCTGTTGTTGAGTGCGCTTACGCGAGATTTTTATCGCGCCGTTGGCTAGCTATACACGCTACACTAGTTTAATTTGCTTTGTGGGATGAAGATTTTCTGACATTCTGAACTCGAATA
>NW_019748359.1:0-209 GCF_002891405.2 Cryptotermes secundus | reverse complement strand
TGTTGCTATTGGTTGATCGCCCCGTCCAAAGATTCATAACAATCATATGTAAAATTCGAAGTTTCCGAAGCTAATCCTGAATGGGAAGAGGTCTGGAGACCTAGCTTGTAAGAATATATCCAGTTGCTTCGGTTATTCTTGAATAAGTAAACAGATCAGAGTCTACTTAAGGCGGGGGCCACACGAGCGCACAAAATGCGTCCGTTGTA
>NW_019748358.1:0-209 GCF_002891405.2 Cryptotermes secundus | reverse complement strand
CGCATATCTAGCAAGCTAGCAAAGGAAAGCTAGGAAGATAGAGACGAAAAGATAGCAAGCTAGCAAAGCAAAGATAGCAATCTAGTATAGCAAAGCAAGCAACTAGAACGCAAAGAAAGCAAGCTAGCAACGGAAAGCTCCCAAGCTTGCAACGACACACTACTAAGCTTGCAACGCAAAACTAACAATCTAGCAACGCAAAGCAAGCA
>NW_019748357.1:0-209 GCF_002891405.2 Cryptotermes secundus | reverse complement strand
CATGTTCTCTCTTGTCACCAGAATGCAGGGTAAAATCATAATGTAAAGATAGCTATCAGATGTTTCGAAAATGTGGCACAGTTCAAATATAAGGGAACTATTAAGGAACAACAGTAACAAATCAATACTTGATTCAAGAAGAGACTGAATTTGGGTAATGCTTCCTATCACTTAGTCCAGAAACATTTGTCTTCCCATCTGCAGCCTAA
>NW_019748356.1:0-209 GCF_002891405.2 Cryptotermes secundus | reverse complement strand
TGCTTAGCAACCACTGTTTACTTGTTGTTGCTAAGCAGTGACGCTAGTCTTGTCACACTTGCTTGACTGTGGGCAGTTCCCACATCTTTTGAGGCAGCAGTGTCATTAGATAGTGGTGCAGATTGTTTGTCATCGTTAGAAAGGTTCTAGATTCTACTTTCAGCTGGAACTAAAAGTGCCATACCAGAGGTCTTATTGAACACACAGGA
>NW_019748355.1:0-209 GCF_002891405.2 Cryptotermes secundus | reverse complement strand
GCGGTCTTCATAAATACTGTGACGTATAGACCAATTGCTAGGCAACGATTTAGTAAATATTCCCACATAATCCAACTCGTGCAACAATAGGACGTCCATTAGAAGGCAACGGATCAGTAAATACGCCTTTTTAACAATACAGTGTGCATCTTTTACGTGGTCGCTTCAAAGTGATCATAAGGAAGTGTTCAGTAGTAGAGTGAGCAGTA
>NW_019748354.1:0-209 GCF_002891405.2 Cryptotermes secundus | reverse complement strand
TAGAATTCCCAAAATTAGTGTGAATTCTTTCACAAAATAATTGATGTATTTATATTTCCATGAAATCCAGAAAAGAATTATTGGATAAATTATATGAATTTGGTTTAAGAAGGTGAAAATTATTTTATTATTCCTTAAATTATCATAAATCCTTCATAGTTTGATTGAAATTATTTAATCCATAAATTTTGTCAAACAATTGGATAGAT
>NW_019748353.1:0-209 GCF_002891405.2 Cryptotermes secundus | reverse complement strand
TACATGCTTTTCACGCATAATTTCCTTATAGGCCTATGAGATCGATCAAAAATCATCCCGCGATCGACGCACTGGACATGCCTGCTGTAGAGTGTACGGCAGTTGCTATGCAATAGGTGAAAAGAAAGAGTGTTATGCAACCCATTTCGAAGCAACAGATTGGTACACCCATTCATGCAGGAACAAATACGAACACAGTAATAAAGTTA
>NW_019748352.1:0-209 GCF_002891405.2 Cryptotermes secundus | reverse complement strand
GGCGTGCTTCATCAATCCCTCCCATCAGTCTGTGTGTCCGTATGCGTATCCCCCTACCGTTGCTAGGCAACGGCTCGGTAAAAAAATTATCGCTGCAACGAATACACACGCGACAATAGAGAAATTGTTTGACGCGTCGTTGCCTATGTGATCCGTGTCATATCAAAGGAAAGTAGGAGATTAATTCTTCCCAGTACTGCTTGTTTTTA
>NW_019748351.1:0-209 GCF_002891405.2 Cryptotermes secundus | reverse complement strand
CGTCATCGTCATCGGCATCGCCATCGCCATCGCCATCGCCATAGCCATCGCCATCGTTATCGTCATCGACATCGTCATCGACATCGTCATCGACATCGTCAACGTCATCGTCATCGTCATCATCATCATCATCCTCATCATCGTCATCGTCATCGTCGTCGTCGTCGTCATCGTCGTCATCATCATCATCTTCATCATCATCATCGTCA
>NW_019748350.1:0-209 GCF_002891405.2 Cryptotermes secundus | reverse complement strand
GTTTTGTCGAACAGACAAATTCTTACTCACCGAATCGAAATCTCAATATCTATCCCCTTTTCAATCCGGACGCACACAACAGAACACCTGTCTATCCTATCCGTCGAATGAATCTAACCTCAATGATTTTCATCCCTCAATCCCTCCCTGTCATCTATCACGCATTCTGCAACGCTCGCTCTTCACATCACTTTTTACCATCACGCGCG
>NW_019748349.1:0-209 GCF_002891405.2 Cryptotermes secundus | reverse complement strand
GCTAGATCGCATTGCTTGCAAGCTTGCAACGCAATGCTACCAAGCCAACAACGCAAAATTAGCAAGTTAGCAACGCAAAGCTAGCACCTAGCAACGCAAAGTTAGCAAACTAACAACGAAAAGCTGGCAAGCTACAAACGCATAGCTGGCAAGCTAGAAACGCAAAGCTGACAAGCTAACAACTCATATCTAGCAAGCTACAACCAAAG
>NW_019748348.1:0-209 GCF_002891405.2 Cryptotermes secundus | reverse complement strand
GCCGAATGTCTAGATAATGTGGGAACCTCAACGTCTCACAACCCTCTGGGCTTCCACGGCCTATTACAGGGATACCTCTACTCACTTTGAAGCACTCGGAAACTCCAGTGCTGCCCAGCCTTCTGTGAACCAAAAGTAGCCGAGAGCCAGTCGCTAAGTACACACGGACGAATGAGAAGTGCTTGAAAGATCAACTTACCGATGGCCAG
>NW_019748347.1:0-209 GCF_002891405.2 Cryptotermes secundus | reverse complement strand
TTTACCCAGGTCAACTTACGTGGGGCTACCCCTCAGCTCCTCCAAATGACTTCATACTATATGGCAAAACTAATTAAACACAGTGCAATATGTTACTATTACCATTATTGTTTTTCTAATTATTACCTCGCCAGATACACAAATTTATCAATCTGTTCAACATGCTAGAGGAACCAGCAGGCATTTACCTGTATGTATTACTTAAACAG
>NW_019748346.1:0-209 GCF_002891405.2 Cryptotermes secundus | reverse complement strand
GAAACCTTCATGACGAAAGAGCAGTTTTATACAAGATGCTAGGAGTTATTGATTACTAAGTTTCTCTCTCCTTCACTAATTGTGGAACTTCTATTTCTCTTTCTTGTGTACATAAAAATTCTAAAGATCCAAACTTTGTGTTGTTTTGTTTTAAATATTTTATCTACAAACAAAATTTTTTAATATCCCGAGCGAACTGGAAATGACAG
>NW_019748345.1:0-209 GCF_002891405.2 Cryptotermes secundus | reverse complement strand
TGGAGGTCCATAGGGTTGTGAGACGACGAGGCTTCCACATTTTCTAGACGATCGGATCACAGATAGCGGTAAGGTTGCCAGTCTTACGCGCCGGGCATCCTTTACCCCCCAGAAAGATTCCTTACTCATTTCTGTTAGATGCTGAGTCGATCCCAGAGTCATAGTGCGGCTGGAAGGATTAGGTCGATTGGAAAATCCAACAAACTCAG
>NW_019748344.1:0-209 GCF_002891405.2 Cryptotermes secundus | reverse complement strand
AGCAACTCAAAACTAGAAAGCTAACAACGAAAACCTAGGACCTAGCAACTCAAATTTAGCAAGCTAGCAACACAAATATAGCAAACTAGCAAGGCAATGATAGCAAGCTCAAAACCCAAAACTAGCAAGCTAGAACGCACATCTAACAAACATGCAACGGAAAAATAACCAAGCTAGCAACTAAAAATTAACAAGCTAGCAACGCCAAG
>NW_019748343.1:0-209 GCF_002891405.2 Cryptotermes secundus | reverse complement strand
GCTAGCAACGCAAAGCTGGCAATCTAGAAACGCAAAGCAGGCAAGATAGAAACGCAAAGCTGGCAAGAAGCAACGCAAACTGGCAAGTTAGCAACGCATATCTAACAAGCTAGCAACGTATATCTAGCAAGCTAGCCATGGAAAGCTAGAAAGCTAGCATCGCTAAGCTAGCAATCTAGCAACGCATAGCTAGCAAGCTAGCAAAGGCA
>NW_019748342.1:0-209 GCF_002891405.2 Cryptotermes secundus | reverse complement strand
ATCAACTTCATACAAAACTCTCCTTTATCATTCCCTCAAGGTTAACTCCATACATAGGCGAAATTATTGGGCATCATCACCGTTGGTTTCGACATAACAGATCAACTGCTGATCAGATTTTTTGCATTCATCAGATAGAGGATAATAACAGAAGTACAATGTGACAATGTGGACTTCAAGGAAGCCTATGTTTCGGGGAGGAGGGAAGT
>NW_019748341.1:0-209 GCF_002891405.2 Cryptotermes secundus | reverse complement strand
TGTTGTCACTTGTTTACCATTATCCAATAATTCCATGTACCATGTGATTTCCCCTTCCCTCAGTTTAGAAAGAAAACCCTTCATCTAAGTAGCCAGAATTGGAAGGGAGTCTTTTGTTTGCCAGCAGTCAGCGAGGTAGGTGGTGAAGTTCTCTTTAGATTGTGCGTTTTAAATTTTGTTTGGATTCTCATTCCAACTGTTGAGGCCAA
>NW_019748340.1:0-209 GCF_002891405.2 Cryptotermes secundus | reverse complement strand
AAAAAAAAGGTACAGATGTTCTCCTCAGCTTCCTGTTCTCAAATGCCGTCAGTGTGTTCCCCTAGGCTGGGAGACAGGTTTCTCACCCGTACTAAATGATCATTTGTGTCTGAAGGAGTGAGACATCCCAGAGCTCGTCAAGTATTCTTCATGCTGGCCGCCAGGAACAAATTATGACATGCCCGTCGCTGTCAGTGTTGCTCACAAAG
>NW_019748339.1:0-209 GCF_002891405.2 Cryptotermes secundus | reverse complement strand
TCCGCGATTCTGTCTTGGTATCTCTTCTCGGTTATTCAACTGCCATCTGAAGAGACTCCCTCAGTTTTATCTCAGCTGGCCTGTGATCCTCGTTATATGGTCTCGGTGCGGATCGAACAGAAAACGTCATTTCCAGTGTTATAGCTCAAATATACCTCGATTGTTGCTTGCTCATTTGTTGCCGCGGGAACCTGTTTACCTAGTCGTTG
>NW_019748338.1:0-209 GCF_002891405.2 Cryptotermes secundus | reverse complement strand
CTAGCAAGCAAGAAACAAAAACAAGCAAGCACACAAGGAACACAAATCTAGCAATCAAGAAAGCAACGCAAATCTAGTAAGCTACAACGCAAAAATAGCAAGCGAGCAACGCAAAATCTGTCAAGCAAGCAACACAAATCTAGCAAGATAACAAAGGAAAAATTGCAAGCTAGCAACGCAAAGGTAGCAAGCATGCTACTCAAAAATAG
>NW_019748337.1:0-209 GCF_002891405.2 Cryptotermes secundus | reverse complement strand
TTATGCATGTGCCAGTCTCCATGGTGTCACATCCCGGTTTAAGAAGCTCTGTTCTCAAACCTGAGATCCGAGGTCGAACCCTTCCATGCATACGAGAAAGTAATGGTCTGATGGAAGCTCTGGAATAAAGCAATTTCAGGTTATCATAGTAGCAGTCTTTCATACTTGAAAACATTGCGCGAACTAGATGGGTAGCTCACGAACGAGAG
>NW_019748336.1:0-209 GCF_002891405.2 Cryptotermes secundus | reverse complement strand
CTGCCTTCTTCGAACCGAACATTTAATTAATTCCGAGAAAAATTAAAAAAAAATGTCATTTTGAAGAATTAAATTTTCTGGACTATGACTCCATGTAGATCTTGTATGAACCGACATTTCTGAGGCAGGTATCGCCCCCATCTTCAGGGTAGAGAAATCCGCCTGAGAGGAACCACTTGAAATAATGTAACCATATTTTTATTTGTTGC
>NW_019748335.1:0-209 GCF_002891405.2 Cryptotermes secundus | reverse complement strand
TGGATAATGTGGAGTAGAGAAAAATCTTTTGTCCTTCCTGGGAATCGAACCCCGACCGTCCAATCCGTAGCCCGTCGCTATACCGGCTCAGATATCCCGGCTCTAGCTAGCGAGCTTATAGCATTTTTAATAAATTACCATAGTGCCTATATGTTAAAGCGAATATTTGTGGTTTCAGGTTTTGAAAGGCTAAGAATTTCTGTGTAGAG
>NW_019748334.1:0-207 GCF_002891405.2 Cryptotermes secundus | reverse complement strand
CGCAAAGCTAGCAAGCTAGCAACGCAAAGCTAGCAAGCTTGTAACAATAAGCGAGCAAGCTAGCAACGCAAAGCTAGCAAGATAGCTACGCAAAGATTGCAAGCAAAAACGCAAAGAAAGCAAGCAAACAAGGAACCCAAATCAAGCAAGCCAGCAAGAAAGAAAAAGCTAGCAAGCTAGCAACGCAAAGCTAGCAACCTAGTAACA
>NW_019748333.1:0-209 GCF_002891405.2 Cryptotermes secundus | reverse complement strand
GGACCCACCGAGTGGATACAACGGGCTCTTTTCCAGGGGGTAAAGCGGTAGGGCGTGAAGTCGACCACTCACCTCTATCTAGTTCCCAGAACAAGAATGGTGGAGCTATACCTCCATTCCCCTACACGAATTAATGGTGCGGTTCTTAATCAATTAAGCATGAGGACAATTTTACCTTTTATCTCTCAACATTTTGTGTCTCATCTTAG
>NW_019748332.1:0-209 GCF_002891405.2 Cryptotermes secundus | reverse complement strand
TATTACTGTAGGAACTAGCCGGTCTGGACGTGATGGAGAAGACAAGAACTTCAACCCTAAACCACTCACTATATTGGCAGAGGTAATATAGTCTACTGCTAGTCGTTACAGTTACGCCTTAAAGGCTTGTTTATATGCCAATTGTCATATTTCTTCCAAGATTCGTTTCCTGTAGGTTGCAGAGAAAAGACAAGGATTTTCAGAACCGG
>NW_019748331.1:0-209 GCF_002891405.2 Cryptotermes secundus | reverse complement strand
GGTTGCAAACTTGCAACACTTGCGTTGCTAGCTTGCTAGCTTTAAGTTGCTATCTTGCTAGCTTGCTAGCTTTGCGTTGCTATCTTGCTGGCGTTGCTTTGCTATCATGCTAGCTTTGCGTTGCTACTTTGCCAGCTTTGCGTTGCTACAATGCCAGCTTTGCTTTTCTATCTTGCCAGATGTGCGTTCCAAGCTATGAGTTGCTAGCT
>NW_019748330.1:0-209 GCF_002891405.2 Cryptotermes secundus | reverse complement strand
GCCTTGTATAATATTTCTGACATTTAAAACAAGGAATCACATTCCCGAGAACCGTCAGAATTTAGTTTCATCACGTACGTCTTACACACCATCGATCACGAGATTCATTCTACAAACAGATGAAGGAACGCTTATTATATGTAAATATGATACATATTATGACTTATAGATCTATTGCTAGGCAACGACTCGGTAAACACAATCGGCGG
>NW_019748329.1:0-209 GCF_002891405.2 Cryptotermes secundus | reverse complement strand
GCTTGCAGTATTATCCAGTTTTGATATCTGGAAGTAATATAACGATAGTAATGTTTAACGATACTTCTATTTACGTGTATTATGTCCGGTCTGGTAGAAAGGAGGACTGCAAGAACTTATGAGGCTGAGAATAAAACTAGTGCCAGAAGAATAAAAAGAAATCACAAGGAAACAGTTTGAGAAGAGACACTGTATTGACTTGAATCAGG
>NW_019748328.1:0-209 GCF_002891405.2 Cryptotermes secundus | reverse complement strand
TGCCTCATCACTAAAGAAAACAAGTGCGTCAGGGGGTAAATTTTCAAATAATGTTTCGCACGCCGTTGTTCTGTTCTGGAAATCACGTGGTGACAATTGTTGCACAACAGCCATCTTATAGGAATGGAAATTAAGGTGTTTGTGAAGAATTCGGAACATTGAAGGATTGGATATGTCTAGGGCGACTGCATGTTTTGCGAGCGGAGTGT
>NW_019748327.1:0-209 GCF_002891405.2 Cryptotermes secundus | reverse complement strand
AAGCAAGCAAGCAAGCAAAGCAAATGTAGCAGGCTAGCCACAAAAATATAGCAAGCTAGCAATGCAATGTTACAAGTTAGCAACGGAAAGCTAGCATGTTAGCAACGCAAAGCTAGAAAGCTAGCCACGCAAAAATAGCAAGTTAGCAACACAAAGCTTGCAAGCTAGAAACGCAACCCTGGCAAGCTACCAACGCAAAGCTGGCAAGC
>NW_019748326.1:0-209 GCF_002891405.2 Cryptotermes secundus | reverse complement strand
GACCCCTTGGACGTCCAGCTCGTAGCCAGTCGCTATACCGACTGGGCCATCCCGGTAAATCATAACTTTATAGTGCTGGGAGCGCCTTCTGATGATGGCCAACAGTAGGCGAAACATGTGAAAGCGACAAGTGTTATGTTTCTGGACATTATCCATCGTCTTTTTCGGAGACAGGGGCTAGCTCTATCTACTGGACCCAACTGAGTAGG
>NW_019748325.1:0-209 GCF_002891405.2 Cryptotermes secundus | reverse complement strand
ATGAGAATAAGAATTTCAAACAGACCTTATAAAATATATAGGGAGATGCGATTTCAATTTCAAGATTTTGTGACGCATATGCCTATTGCTAAGCAACGGCTTGGTAAACGCATTCCCGAAGTTACGCTCTCAACAATAGGACATCCATTGCTAGGTAACTGGCTAATAAACACGCAATCTTGACAACAGAAAACGATGTTTTCCGTGGG
>NW_019748324.1:0-209 GCF_002891405.2 Cryptotermes secundus | reverse complement strand
CCCCGTGCTTAATTAAGCATTATATAATGAAGTCATATTGCGGGGTGAAGATACAACTCCAAGCATTCTTGACACTGGTACTAGATGGAGATTAGTTGTTAGCTTCACGTTCCTGTCCGTTTTACTCCCAGGGAAGGTGGGAACTCCCGTAAGTGGATGGGAGGCTGTGTGAGCTGCAAAGCCGATCTGTACGCGCTGTCTAGGACCTA
>NW_019748323.1:0-209 GCF_002891405.2 Cryptotermes secundus | reverse complement strand
GAAGATGATAACTTAATTTGAAGCATCACCCAGTAAGTTTCAAGTGATTAAAGGAACCGAAACAAAATCGAGATGTGGACATGAGGATGATGGTTAATTATTTGACAGTGAGGTTAGGTAGCTGTTGTCCTTGACGTGGAATCTTTTTTAAAACAACATGAACTTGTTGTTACTACAGGATTCTGACGATGGTGTATAACACACTGATA
>NW_019748322.1:0-209 GCF_002891405.2 Cryptotermes secundus | reverse complement strand
TATACAATAATATTTGGTTCGGACTGTACACGGTTTGGACTGCGTGTGCCATTTCTCGAAGCAGTCCAGGACACACAACGCAACATCACACTTTTTACAGCAGAAAAGCGTGCTTCTACTTTTCTTGTTTATAGAACAAACGCGATGTCTTTGTTTCCCTTTTGCTGGCCAGTATTTTGAATGTTTCACCTCCAGTCGACTCATTTGGG
>NW_019748321.1:0-209 GCF_002891405.2 Cryptotermes secundus | reverse complement strand
TGTCCCTGTGCTTATCTAATTAAGCACTACACCATGAAGGCGTATAATAGGGAAGTGGATGTATAGATCAACGTTTTCTTAACCTTGGCACTACTTGGTGGTGAGTGATCAGCTTCACGCTCCGGCAGCTTTACTCCCCAGGAAAGAGACCCCACTACCCATTGGATAGGAGGCTGGGTGGGCCCCAGAGCCAGATTGGATGACATGGA
>NW_019748320.1:0-209 GCF_002891405.2 Cryptotermes secundus | reverse complement strand
CAAAGTCAAAGCCACATTGCGACTGACGGTCAGTCAGTCAGTAAGGCTCATGATCAGATATTTATTCATTTTGCAGTTAAGGTCTTGCATTTTGTGGAGCGCCCCCTCTGACGATAGGAGGGGTCTGTCTCTTGTATCTGCTGCTTGCCCTTGCCAGCGCAGTTTTTCTCGGGTTCGAGTCCCTTGGGACTCGCGACCATATTTTACTG
>NW_019748319.1:0-209 GCF_002891405.2 Cryptotermes secundus | reverse complement strand
ATTGAAACAAGGGGCTGAAGACATCTGCTGGACGCCTTCCAGTCAGTTTTGACCATGAGACGTAACATAATTCCAAATAACAGAGGAGAAGTCGAGCTAAGACTTAAATGGAGTAAAATATGTGTACAGGCAGTAGTGGGAACAGAAGGTAATGGAGACATGACACGGCACCTTCCGTTCACAACTCCTGCAAAGGACAGCTCAGATGG
>NW_019748318.1:0-209 GCF_002891405.2 Cryptotermes secundus | reverse complement strand
CTTCGTCAACCACAAGCCCGACGTAACCTCGGACCAAACCCGAACCGTAACGATTTAATTTCGGCGACATCGTCCACTAACCACCTAAGCTGCGGCACTGACTACCTAGCTAATCACAGCTTTTTGCTTTTGACTACATGATGATGATGATGATGCAACTTTCGCCTGGTGTTGGTATCCCTGAAGTCCCTGAATGTCCAGGTCTGTGG
>NW_019748317.1:0-209 GCF_002891405.2 Cryptotermes secundus | reverse complement strand
GAAGACGGTGCATTTTTCCACTGCATGCTGGATTTCCTCCACTCTAGTTCATAGAGTTCAAATCAAGGTTTGTCACCAGCCAGAAGCGCCCTTGCCCTCCGAAGCAGTGGCAACAAGGCAGGGAATGTGGGCACAAGCAGTCAACTTCTACAGTGAAAACTTGAAAACTGTGAAATTAATTGTAGTCAAGTTCCCATCTGAGTCTCCTG
>NW_019748316.1:0-209 GCF_002891405.2 Cryptotermes secundus | reverse complement strand
CAGAGAAGAAATTGACATTACCGTAACAAGTGAGATATTCGGAGTGTGAATGTGCATCTGTGCAGCATTCTTATGTCGTTTTGTTTTCTTTTTTTTTTCAGCACCCAAACCTGATGCAGGGGACTCCGATGTAAGTTTCAGAACAGCAACAGTTAATGCATATTCCGTAGTTAGTTTGTAAATTGCTCCGTAATATGCAATTATAACTG
>NW_019748315.1:0-209 GCF_002891405.2 Cryptotermes secundus | reverse complement strand
CTTAACAGTATGAGACACTACAATGTTGGTATTACTGATGGGATGAATCTATAAGTATTCCGTTCAGATGGCCTCAGGTGCCATGACATACATACAGAGTTTCATGACGATCGACTTCGGCATTCAAGCAATATTAAGGTTATTGCCGAAACAATTTGTGAAGCTTCAGTGTTGGTATTACTGGTGAGAGGGATTTGTGAAGTACGCTG
>NW_019748314.1:0-209 GCF_002891405.2 Cryptotermes secundus | reverse complement strand
TTTTTTTGTATATTCTTGTAGTGCGTTATATTGTGTTTTGTTCTTATTAAATCTTGTTATTGTTATATGGGCAATCATTATAACTTCTGACAGGCCCTCTGCTGTGAGCTGGGATTCCCTACGACAACCTTAGGGAGTATTGTGAACACAATGTGAGAGCCTGTGACGATGAACCACTCCCGACTTCACGATGGTTGTAGGTGGTAGGG
>NW_019748313.1:0-209 GCF_002891405.2 Cryptotermes secundus | reverse complement strand
TACGGTCCAACCAGCCTCCCATTCAACAGCTACCGCGGGGCCTTTCCCCGGGGATGAAACGGCCGAGGAGCGACGCTGGCCACTCACCTCCATCTATTGCTGAGATCAAGACTGGTACAGCTATACCTCCACTCCCTCATCCATCTTTATGGCGTGAAGCTTAATTAATTAAGCCCAGGCATAACTTTACAGAACCTTCCGTAAGAATG
>NW_019748312.1:0-209 GCF_002891405.2 Cryptotermes secundus | reverse complement strand
TTACCTAGTAATGGCTGTTTCTCTGGCTCCGCAGTTGTTGCTATGAGCAAATGTGCCACAGTGTTCTTCATGTTCTCTATTATCTATCCAGCATCAGTATCAAACAGCAATGCTGTCAAGAGTTGAACGCCTCGTAGAGAGAATAGTAAGTCACAGAGAATTTTAAAAATAATCCAGATGAAAAACAAAACCCAGTTATTTTTAGAATG
>NW_019748311.1:0-209 GCF_002891405.2 Cryptotermes secundus | reverse complement strand
TAGTCATAATTATCAGTTTATTCACTTCTACTACAAGATAGGCACACTATGAACTTGAGCTGTCATATAGTCCACTCGTAATTGAAGTGCTGATCCTAGATTGCTCAGTCTATTGGAATACCCCATGAAATTTCAAGCTAAAAATTTGACATTTTCCATCTCCTGCTATAGTTTCCACAGATGACACTTCAATTGATTCAGTCTTACAC
>NW_019748310.1:0-209 GCF_002891405.2 Cryptotermes secundus | reverse complement strand
TCTAGTATTCGCCGAGATATAGTGGAAGCAGTAATTGTGATACTGAAAGTTATAACAACGGTAAAGTGTGTGAGTGTAGAAGCGAAACACAATAAATATTCGCTGCATCCTTGACAGAGTGAAGTTATTTGTCGCGTGACATACCCAACGCGAGACAATATGTTAACACTAGTAATACTCTCATGGGCTTAAATATTAAGTAAAAAAAA
>NW_019748309.1:0-209 GCF_002891405.2 Cryptotermes secundus | reverse complement strand
CTACATTTTCCCAAAGCACATATATTAAACCTGACTTACTTAATAAAATTCTGCGTGGATCCAAATTCCAGAAAGCTCAGTGACAATCCTTACAGCCTGAGGAACCATGCCTCAGGCTCCTATGTATTTTGATAGAAAGGAAAAGGATGCATTTGATAATCTTAGTACATCAAAGACCATCATGCCTATACATTCCTGCATTTTAGGAA
>NW_019748308.1:0-209 GCF_002891405.2 Cryptotermes secundus | reverse complement strand
TAGGCACATACACTCACTTTTCTCCTGTATAAGATGTGACGTACTCATCAAATATTGTTGCAATAATCAAATCAGGAGAATAAGATGGATGGGACATGTAGATGGCATAAGGGTGAAGATGAATGTCATACATAACCTTTGTATGAGACCTGAAGAAAACACTCAGAAGAAGAAGAAGTGGGCGTAGAAGAGAGGATAATATTAATATG
>NW_019748307.1:0-209 GCF_002891405.2 Cryptotermes secundus | reverse complement strand
CTTGCTAGCTTTGCGTTGCTATCTTGCTAGTTTTGCGTTGCTATCATGCTAGAATTGCGTTGCATGTATACATGCTTTGAGTTTCTTCCTTGCTATCTTTGCGTTGCTAGGTTGCTATCTTTGAATTGCTAGCTTGCTAGATTTGCGTCGCTAGCTTTCAAGCTTTGAGTTCCTAGATTGATAGCTTTGCGTTGCTTGTTTTGTAGCTT
>NW_019748306.1:0-209 GCF_002891405.2 Cryptotermes secundus | reverse complement strand
GATGCTAACTTGATATTTGTGCGATCTAGCATGCTAGCTTTCCGTTCCTAGCTTGCTAATTTTGCGTTGTTAGCTTGGTAGCTATGCGATGCTACCTTGATATTTATGCGATCTAGCTTGCTAGATTTTCGTTGCAAGCATTGTTAGCTTTGCGTTGCTAGCTTACTTGTTTTGCGATGATAGTTTTGTAGTTGTGCGTTTCTACCTTG
>NW_019748305.1:0-209 GCF_002891405.2 Cryptotermes secundus | reverse complement strand
TTCTGTCCAGAACAATTTGTCTTCTCGTTCGCTGTCTAAAAATGTGAAAATTAGAAAGTACAAAACTAAAATTTTGTCTCTAGTTCTGTATGGATGTGAAACTTGGTCTCTTATATTAAGTGAGCATCATAGTCTGAGTGTGTTTGAGAATGGGGTACTGAGGAGAATGAAGTGACAGGAGGCTGGAGAAAACTGCATAATGAGGAGCT
>NW_019748304.1:0-209 GCF_002891405.2 Cryptotermes secundus | reverse complement strand
TTTCACAAAGAAGAAAACATCTGGTCATGAGCCCCAGCTGAGGCTTGACACCCAGACAGACAGACTGACTGACCATCATTGCAACATGACTTTGACTTTGACAATGTGATTGGTTAGTGCGCATGATGGTGAAAATTGAGTTGGACAGCGAGTGCTGTATATATATATGAGAGCTGGCAGCAATGTGCTATTGACTTAGGAGTGAGTGT
>NW_019748303.1:0-209 GCF_002891405.2 Cryptotermes secundus | reverse complement strand
GGATAGAGGGTGTCACGTGGTCAGCACAACGGTTCCCCAGGGCCGTTAACCTCGGTTTTCTAGACCTAAAACCTGCCTGGACAGCCGGTGGCACGGCATAAATTTCAAGATGGACACCGGACACACGGAAACCTACACAGCCTTACCACTAGATCAGACTGCTCGGTTAATATTGTCACTTGTATGAGTGACTACACACGGGGTTTGGA
>NW_019748302.1:0-209 GCF_002891405.2 Cryptotermes secundus | reverse complement strand
TGCGCGGCAACTTCTCCGGCACATCTGTATTGCTGGTGTGCCTCTATATGACGCACGTGGCGCTGCATGCCCCTCTCATGTTTTCTGCAGGCAAGCGTACGAAAGACAAACCCTTTGTTCTTGTCGAGATTTCCTGTACGGGAATTGTGGTTCCCCTCGTATTGTAGCATGTAGACCCGTTGCTAAGTAATGACTGGAAACAGTGCCCT
>NW_019748301.1:0-209 GCF_002891405.2 Cryptotermes secundus | reverse complement strand
AGGGCTCTTGTGAACACGAAAATGAACCTTTGGGTTCCATAAAATGCAGGTAAGTTCTCGAGTGGCTGCACAATTGGCACCTTCTCAAGAAGGGCTCAGCCCCATGAATGAGTAAGTTAGAGTGAAAATAGATGGGGTTTGGATTGGTAATCAGGTTTACTGCACTCTTAACCCTTTGACGTGGTCATTTAAATTCCGCGGCCGCGGCT
>NW_019748300.1:0-209 GCF_002891405.2 Cryptotermes secundus | reverse complement strand
CCTCGATGGCTCATGCGCAAGGAACATATGTTTCTTGTTATCAACAGGTCTAATGCAAACATGACGACTATGCAAACATCTGAGGTGGGAGAAAAACTAGTGTTTATAGAATTAATTCTATCTATCTATATATGGTTAGGCGGTCCTTTTTGTTGGACCATGGCCGCTTTTTCAGTTTCTTAATTATATACACAGTCGGTAGGACTCCT
>NW_019748299.1:0-209 GCF_002891405.2 Cryptotermes secundus | reverse complement strand
ACTTATCATATTGGGGAATAAGTTTTTGTATGTCTGTGTCAAAGACGTCTGCGTCCTGTGAACTTAGAGACATATTTTGACACCTCCCATCAACACTTCATCATTGTTGAAGCACTGTGATTACAACCAGTTCTTCATGTATTTAAACAGGTTGTGGTCACTCGGAGCGACATCAAGGGCTGTAAGGAGGGTGGTCAAAGAACTCCCAA
>NW_019748298.1:0-209 GCF_002891405.2 Cryptotermes secundus | reverse complement strand
TTTACACTGCGTTTGGTTTTGCAACAGTTGATTTTTACATGCAGTGTACTGCGAAGTGTAAATTTTGACTGAAGAATTCTGTCTTCTGCAGTATAACGCAGTGTAGTCCGTTGAAAGGTAGGGTTTACGTTCAACGGATTACACGGCGCTATATGCCAGAAGATAGAGCTCTTCACAACCGCCGCTGTGAGGACCTCAGATCCTACACT
>NW_019748297.1:0-209 GCF_002891405.2 Cryptotermes secundus | reverse complement strand
GAGTTATTGTTGTCTTCACAGCCTATACAAAAACACAGGCCTGCAAATATATACATCGTGACGTATTAGGAGTTTGGGTGACTTATAAAACGGGTTTTGCAGTTAATGACCGAATTTATTGGATCTTTATACCAACTGTAGGGGCACGCGGTGGCGTAGTTGGTTGAGGAACTATGCTGCAAGCTGGAAGATCGCAGGTTCGAGTGCCG
>NW_019748296.1:0-209 GCF_002891405.2 Cryptotermes secundus | reverse complement strand
TGCGTGACAAATAAGAATGGGTTCCGGATTGGATGATTGGATTTAATGGCACTTCTTTACAATTACATCCAATTGTATAACAGCTCATAATCTGTGACTGTCTCAGACTAGCTCCATTCCTTACTGGACTACGAGTGCCTTATCTTCAACTGCGACTGGCTTGAGTCTGATTTACGTGTCGGTCACTTCTTCAGCTTCCGCTGTCCGCT
>NW_019748295.1:0-209 GCF_002891405.2 Cryptotermes secundus | reverse complement strand
CCTATCCTGAGCCAGATCAATCCAACCCATACCATCCCATTCTATATCTCTAAGACCCATTTTAATATTGTCCACCCACGTATGTCTTGGTCTTTCCAGCGGTCTCTTTCCTTCTGGTTTCCCAATCAATATCTGTAAGCATTCCTCTTCTACCCATTTTTGCCACATGCCCTGTCCATCTCATCCTCCTTCATTTGATCATTCTAATT
>NW_019748294.1:0-209 GCF_002891405.2 Cryptotermes secundus | reverse complement strand
TAGAATATACATGAAAACAACTTACGTTTTGGAAGTAAATATAGTCACATTTTTGGTAAGGTGGGGTCTGGTGGACCCCAGCACAATTTACATGTCTCTACACTAAACTTGCTTGCACGCAACAGCCTGTCGTCTATGGCATCAGCTAGTGGGCTATGCAATAAGAAGCTATACTGAGGCACGACTCACTGCCACACGTTCTTAAAAAG
>NW_019748293.1:0-209 GCF_002891405.2 Cryptotermes secundus | reverse complement strand
TCGTTTCGTAGGTAATGTAGTCATGTCAATTGTATATGAGAATGTACTGTCATGATTTAGTGGTGACTGTAGGCGGGATTTTGATTGGCGAATGAGTTTGCTGACCACTTACACACAGAACTCGGAACTACAAGTAATTACAGCGTCACCGCTGATCTCCACATTTCACAAATCACCACAACATCCGCTAAACATTTTGTCAGCCTGCT
>NW_019748292.1:0-209 GCF_002891405.2 Cryptotermes secundus | reverse complement strand
GGAGAGTTCGATTTTGACATCAGGAATTTACCTCAGTTAGGCAACTTCCTTATAGTCTGAAATAGTGTGGTTGCTAGGCAATGATCTCGAAGTAAGCAGCTACAAAACAGCCACTGTTAGGTACTGGCAGCAACAGATACGTAACACGCAACAATGGAGTAACCGGGAAGCTGTGTTCGCTACATGATGCAGCAATAGAAAAACTGCTA
>NW_019748291.1:0-209 GCF_002891405.2 Cryptotermes secundus | reverse complement strand
AATTCGGACGTGTTCAATCTATTTGGTTTAATCATTTCGATGAACGTAAGACTTGCAGAAAAAGTACACAGGATATGGTTTTTATCTGTAACTTATGAACCTGACATTTCTGTTACTGATAATTTTTAATAGCGTTATGCTTGATAGAGAGGCTGGGATGGTACGGATTGGATTGATCTGACTCAGGATAGGGACAAGTGGAGGGCTCT
>NW_019748290.1:0-209 GCF_002891405.2 Cryptotermes secundus | reverse complement strand
CAGTATACTTTTCCATTTTGTGTGGGCTGGGGCAGTTCAGACAGTACAGCAACATGTTGTAGTCTGAACAGCTGGGATTTTTCTCTACTTGACAGTACCCACACTGGCTCTGGGGCCCACCCAGTAGTTTCCAGGGGTTATTTCCCCTGAAGGTTAAGCGGCCAGAGCGTGAAGCTGACTGCTCATCTCAATCTAGTGCTGAGGTCAAG
>NW_019748289.1:0-209 GCF_002891405.2 Cryptotermes secundus | reverse complement strand
AGTGGAGGTATAGCTCTACCATTCTTAACCTCTGCAGTGATGGTGTTGAGTAGTCAGCTTCACCCCTTGCCCTCTTTACCAGCGGAGAAAGACCCCCCCGGTACCCATTGGATAGGGGGCTGGGTGGGCCTTGGAGGCAGTCCGGGCACTGTGAAGAAGAAAAAATCTTTTGCCCTCGCGAGGAATTGAACCCCGGCCCTTCGGACTCT
>NW_019748288.1:0-209 GCF_002891405.2 Cryptotermes secundus | reverse complement strand
TGTTAGGTTAAGTTAGGTTAGGTTAGGTTAGCTTGGTCAGATTAGTTTTGCGCAGTAGATTACTACGCATCCATCTGACCCTTGAGCGGGCCAGGTTCGGTAATTTACGTTAATGTTAGGTTGTGATTGTACATTATGATAGATGTCCGCAACCGACTTCTGCCCATCGTTATGATCACTTAAGCACTGTTTGGCAGTCGGTAATATCT
>NW_019748287.1:0-209 GCF_002891405.2 Cryptotermes secundus | reverse complement strand
GTTAGAGGCTGAGTCGACACCAGGGCCATAATGCGGCCGGAAGGACTACGCTACTGCGTAAGGGGTTCAAATACCGGTAACAACCTAGACTCATAAAACTACTTTTAAAATTGTTCCTGTCTCAACACAACAACCATCAAACCTCACACACATTTCACTGTGCAATAATGAGTTCACTGGTATAATGGTACTACATTGCACTACAGTCT
>NW_019748286.1:0-209 GCF_002891405.2 Cryptotermes secundus | reverse complement strand
GGGTATGTAGCACCCAGGAAAAGCAGAGGAGGGCATACAGAGTTAGGTAAGAAATTCTGAAGGTAAACAGTCACTAGGAACACCTATACATAGATGAGCAAATGGTATTAAAGTTTATCTTAGGGATGTAGTTAGCAACTACTCTCCTCTTTACCCTTTTACAGTTTGGGGTGACGAACGCTGCATTTGTCCCTGGTTCCTTGTGGTCT
>NW_019748285.1:0-209 GCF_002891405.2 Cryptotermes secundus | reverse complement strand
AAGAAGGGTTTTAATACTACGTGAAGGACTACCTAACTAACTCCATGGAGATGAGCCCTTGATGAGAAGCCACCGGTTATGCAGCTACACAAGAATTTCCCAACATTTCATGGAATTCAAAGGTTCATTTCAGTGTTCACAAGAGCCCTTCACTGGTCCATAACCTGGGCCAGATCAGTCCAGTCCATACCACCACATCCTATCTGTCT
>NW_019748284.1:0-209 GCF_002891405.2 Cryptotermes secundus | reverse complement strand
TAGCAACGCAAAACAAGCAATCTAGCAAGCTAGCAACGGAAAGCTTGCAAGCTACGAACTCAAAGTTAGCAAGATAGCAACTCACTGCAGGCAAGCTAGCAACGCAAAGCTGGCAAGAAAACATAGCAAAGCTTGCAAGCTAGCAAAGCTAACAAGCTAGTAACGCAAAGCTAGCAAGCAAGCAAACAAAGCTAGCAATTTAGAAACGC
>NW_019748283.1:0-209 GCF_002891405.2 Cryptotermes secundus | reverse complement strand
AAACGATGTAATGGCCTCTACCCTCTCCGGTAAAATCCGGATTCCCTCAGCTGACAGCAGATGACCCAGAAACGGGATTTCTTGTTGCGCCAAGCGGAGCTTATTCTGATTCAACGTAAACCCTGCCTTCTGCAACCTAGTGAAGACTTCCCTCAGGTGATCCCGGTGCTCCTCGCGAGATCGGGAATAAACCACCAAGTCATCCATAA
>NW_019748282.1:0-209 GCF_002891405.2 Cryptotermes secundus | reverse complement strand
GGGCAGGCCCTCCGCTGTGATCAGCAAAGCGCCTGCACTGAAAGGACGAAAATTCCTCTTGTCGAAGAGGGGGCCAAATTTCTTAAACATGCAAATATCTAGGATATAACAGAAGTGTTTTGGATCTTACACTTTGTGTTCTTTCCTCGGTTCGAACCTGTGTGTTACATAGACTTTCAACACAGACAATATGTATTCAGTCTCTGTCT
>NW_019748281.1:0-209 GCF_002891405.2 Cryptotermes secundus | reverse complement strand
TCCAGTAACCCAGTCGAGGTTCGAACAAAAATCACAAGTGTTACTGCTTCAGCCGACCTGCTCAGTGAAAAAGACGAAGAGCTCATGCTTTCTGTCACAGATGTAAGACGGATTGTACGCTGTAGCGGCATCTTCAGTTAGAAAACGCCAACTTACATACGTAAACCGCTTCTCACCATTATGCACGCAGCCGTAAACCCATGTCCTCA
>NW_019748280.1:0-209 GCF_002891405.2 Cryptotermes secundus | reverse complement strand
AGGGAGGTCCCTGATCTGGTAAGGTCAGGTTGATGTGAGGAGGGATAGTCTCCTCATCATTAGATATTCTTTTCTGGTCAACTGCAGGAGTAGGTACATCGTCCCCCTCCCCCTCAGAGACCAAGTTGAATGATACTGTATCTGACACAGGTTCTGCCCGGCACTGATTCTCCGGATCATTCAGCACCTTAACAGTACCCTGTGAGAGT
>NW_019748279.1:0-209 GCF_002891405.2 Cryptotermes secundus | reverse complement strand
GTGATAATCTGAACAATATAAGACGCGAAACCAGCAGGCATTTCAAGAATAAAAAGAGAGACTATCTGAAAGACAAAATTGATGAGCTTACAATGAACAGTAAGAAGAAGAACATTAGAGATCTGTATAGAGGGATAAATGACTTTAAGAGGGGTTATCAGCCATGCAGTAACTTAGTGAAGGATGAGAATGGTGATCTGCTTGCAGAT
>NW_019748278.1:0-209 GCF_002891405.2 Cryptotermes secundus | reverse complement strand
TTGCGTTGCTAGCTTGATAGCTTTACGTTGCTATCTTGCTAGCTTGGCATTGTTAGCTTGCTAGCTATGCGTAGCTATCTTGCTAGCTTTGCTTTGCTATTGTGCTAGCTTTGCGTTGCTACCTTGCCAGCTTTGCTTTGCTATATTGCCAGCGGTGCGTTTCTATCTGCCAGATGTGCGTTCCAAGTTATGAGTTGCTAGCTTGCCAT
>NW_019748277.1:0-209 GCF_002891405.2 Cryptotermes secundus | reverse complement strand
GCACACAAGCATCACAACACACAGACAAGCAACATCAACTACCGAGAGGTAAAGTTATTGAACCTTAAAAGTATATACACATAAAAAACATATAATACAACATAAATAAAACCACAATTTTATTTACAGACAACACACGTCAATAACATCCCGAAGCAAAAAGTTCGGGCCAAGCGGGAAAGAATTCTAGGGATTTTAAGAATTCTTAC
>NW_019748276.1:0-209 GCF_002891405.2 Cryptotermes secundus | reverse complement strand
TTAAATCATAATTTATTAATAGCCTGACTGGGACAGCACACTTGGGTTACAGACTGGACTACCAATCAGTCTGAGTCTGAGTCTTGGTAGGGTCAGGAATTTTTTTTTCTTTTCCAAGTTGTCAAGGCCAGCTCTGAGGCCTACCCAGCCTCCTATCCAGTTGGGCACCAGGGGTAAAGAAAACATGAATCTATACATCCACACCCCAT
>NW_019748275.1:0-209 GCF_002891405.2 Cryptotermes secundus | reverse complement strand
GATTATCTTTCCTTTTTCTTCTACCCTGAAGATGGAGGTGATACATTCTTCCGAAACGTTAGTTAACACAATATCTGCACGGTGCCACATCCCAGAAGACGGTTTTCTTCATAACTCAAGTAGCTGACACAGGCAGACGATGCGTCCTCAAGTTTCTAAAAGACAGAAGTACTGAGCCCTTGATTTCGCAATAAAGCATCGATAAAAAT
>NW_019748274.1:0-209 GCF_002891405.2 Cryptotermes secundus | reverse complement strand
CTTTAAAATCTAACAGCTGTGACTTCCAATAAAATTGTTGGGAATACAGATCTTGAGCCTTACAGATCCATACCAAACACTTCTTCACATCAGGCTATACATGACCATTTCATTTAGATCTATACCACAGATCTGCATTCATAATCTGGTGAAGTTTGATATGGGAGATCTTTGCATAATGGCCAATTCGATTTTTAGCAATATCAACC
>NW_019748273.1:0-209 GCF_002891405.2 Cryptotermes secundus | reverse complement strand
TCTTGCTAGATTTGCGTTGCTAGCTTGCCAGGTTTGCGTTTCTAGTTTGCAACTTTGTGTTGCTAGCTTGCTAGATTTGCGTGGCTAGCATTCTAGCTTTGCGTTGCTAACTTGCTAGCTTTCCTTTGCAAACTTGCTGGCTTTGCATTCCTAGCTTGCTAGATTTTTGTTGCTAGCTTGCTACATAGGCTCTGCTTGCTTGCTTGCTT
>NW_019748272.1:0-209 GCF_002891405.2 Cryptotermes secundus | reverse complement strand
TGTTTGAGGCTGAAGCAGAGCTCGACACTCCGAACCATGTGACATTTGTGTGTCCATGTGGACGATACAAGAAAGTGAAGGCATTCATCCAGCCATAAGAAACCGCATTCTCGACAGGCTAAGGATTATGGCAGTTTACAGTCATGCCCTTTGGGATGTTGAATGCTCCTGAGACATTCGAAAGGCTAATGAAGACAGTCCTGCGAGGT
>NW_019748271.1:0-209 GCF_002891405.2 Cryptotermes secundus | reverse complement strand
TTAGGGCCGTGCCATAGTTAGTCGCCTGCTTCCAGCAGCGGCGGCGGCACGGGTTTGAGTCCAGATCAGGTGACGTGAGATTTGTGGTGGACAAATTGACACCGGGGAAGATTTTCGCCCAGTACTTCGGTTTCCCCTCCCAATTCGCATTCCACTGATTGCTACACAATCATCATCTATCATCCGGGGCTGGTACAGTAGGCCAAACA
>NW_019748270.1:0-209 GCF_002891405.2 Cryptotermes secundus | reverse complement strand
TGGCATCCTTTTATGATGACGATGATGAACATCCAGTTTCACAACGACGGGAAGTGCCTTGAACAGTTACACATATATCGACTATTCACGCAGCACCGTAACAGACGGTTATGTGTTCGGGACCTGTAGCCAGGGGCAGCGAGATCCAAACTGCCAAGTGTTGGGGCACGATTTTGGGGGCCGCACATCTTACAGCCCCTTTCGGGCAT
>NW_019748269.1:0-209 GCF_002891405.2 Cryptotermes secundus | reverse complement strand
TGGAAACATACCACGGGGCGTTAGTAATCATACGTAGTATCTTTGCCTATAAAATGAGACTCGAGTTAACTCAGCCGGTATAGCGAAAGACTACTAGCTGGATAGCTGAGGAATCGGAGTTCAATTCGAGGCAGAATCGAAACCTGCTCTGAGGCACACCCAGACGCATACCCTGTGAGTACATGGGTCTCTATCCCCGAGGGTAAAAT
>NW_019748268.1:0-209 GCF_002891405.2 Cryptotermes secundus | reverse complement strand
TATAAGGGGTGGGCCTTTTCGGCCCTTGCACCGCGACCTACAGTGATTTATTGTGCTTCCAATTTTCTGGTATATAGAAGACAAAAAACCACGTTTCGCAGACTGGATCTGTCTCGGTCCTCAGATGGATATAGCAGGATAAACCTAGTCTCAATCACTGGACAATCGTCCAGTGATTGAGACTAGCTCTTTCTAACGGGCCCAACCGA
>NW_019748267.1:0-209 GCF_002891405.2 Cryptotermes secundus | reverse complement strand
GTGATAAGGACAAAGGTATTAAGAAATATGTATTGATCATTTATTAATAATTCTTTAATGAATTATATGAACATATGAAAGTGTACATGAGACATGTGTGGAGCCACCGGACCACAGTCAATAGGATGTGGCCAGAGGAAAAACAGTAAGAGTAATGTAGGAAATCAGACCACATTCACTTCCGTCCAACAAAGCAAGTGACTCTTGTT
>NW_019748266.1:0-209 GCF_002891405.2 Cryptotermes secundus | reverse complement strand
TTAATAATATATGAAATGCAATAAAATAAACTAATTGCAGAAAAATGATCCTTGTTCTTAATTACGTAAACACTATGGCATGAAATCCAGGCAGTGCAAAATTGTTCTCTTCTCTCAATGGGTACCGTGGACCTTTCCTCGGGATTAAAGCTGCCGGGGCTTCAAACTGACCACTCACATGCAGCTAGTGCCGACGTCAAGAAAATTTG
>NW_019748265.1:0-209 GCF_002891405.2 Cryptotermes secundus | reverse complement strand
TCGACAGAGGTCCACAACAATGCCCCCGGACGATTTGATCGTCTTGAAGTACTCCGGTGATCGTCGGTTAGGACAGTCCAGAATTTGTTGTGATATGTCATGAGCCGCACCATATCTGCGGTTACGGTGTCCATACAGTCCGTGGGCGACCCGTACTCACGTGTGCCGTAGGTGTTACATTTCCTGTCTCAGGTAAGAGCTGCTTCGAT
>NW_019748264.1:0-209 GCF_002891405.2 Cryptotermes secundus | reverse complement strand
GCTTTGCGTTGCTAGCTTGCTAGATTTGCGTTGCTTGCTTTCTAGCATTGCGTTGCTAGCTTCTAGCATTCCGTTGTTAGCTTGCTAGATATTCGTTGTTATATTGCTAGTTTTGCGTTGCTAGCTAGCCAGCATTGCATTGCTAGCTTGCCAGCTTTGCGTTGCAAGTTTGCCAGCTTGGTGTTGCTAGCTTGCTAGCTTCCCGTTTC
>NW_019748263.1:0-209 GCF_002891405.2 Cryptotermes secundus | reverse complement strand
TGTCCGACTCTAGGCTACATAAGAAGATACACTGAGTTACAGTTATGGTGGATGGCAGATTATAGAGTGATAATATAATCATCCATGATCAGGCTGTGTTGTTTTCACCGTTCCAGAGTGTGCTGTGCCGCGTAATTTAAACTTCCTGTGTCTGTGACATCGATGTGGGCATGTTCTGATGTATTATGAGGTCGAACATGTTACGTTGG
>NW_019748262.1:0-209 GCF_002891405.2 Cryptotermes secundus | reverse complement strand
GCTCGGCGCGTCAGCTCCGGGGGGGGGGTCCAGCTAGCGCGACACATCACAATATTTCTCCACCATAAATCCCACGTGACTGACTCGGTGTTTAATTTTGACCACCGAAGCCGGAAGCTGGCGACTGACCGCCCTAGCTATGGCACTTCCGTCTGCAGTGTTCGCACTACAAGAACTTGCTCACTCAGAAAGCCACTGCGGCATAAGAT
>NW_019748261.1:0-209 GCF_002891405.2 Cryptotermes secundus | reverse complement strand
GCATTGACGTTTAATCGTGAGGAAGTTGTGCCCCGTTGGAAGAGTGCGTAAACAGTAGGGTCTTTGTAGATAACTGCTTTCCCAGGATGTACGCGACTCTCGACCGGGTAGCCTAGCTGTAGAAGCTGATTTGAACTTAAGATATAATGACTGAGAAATATCGAAAGGATTCTGTTCGTTATGTTCATCTCGGAATGCAGGCGTAGTGC
>NW_019748260.1:0-209 GCF_002891405.2 Cryptotermes secundus | reverse complement strand
CCTGGGGACAACCACCACCCTGCGGTTCGAGAAACTACCAATCCCCGGTACCGCGGTCTCCATCTACTGCGACACGTCTACCGGAAGATCTCTACCTTACGTTCCGGCTCAGAGTGTTCCAGTCCGTCCATGATCTGTCGCACCCAGGCACCAGAGCAACGGTGAAGCTGGTCGCACAGCGATTCGTGTGGCCAGGAGTGCAGAAGGAT
>NW_019748259.1:0-209 GCF_002891405.2 Cryptotermes secundus | reverse complement strand
GACTTATGGAGGAACCCATAAGAAAAGACGAGATCCTGTATCTTCTCAGAAGAGCAGTGAAGTTAGTGCTGAGCCCGAGTCACTTAGGTGAGGTGTCCTTGTATGTTGTCATATATTGCAAAATGTTGCCTATGTAACGTGACAAATTAATTCACGCAGGTCTCGGATTTAGCAAATAAGTTTATTAGCCAATCCCCTCTGCACTTCCA
>NW_019748258.1:0-209 GCF_002891405.2 Cryptotermes secundus | reverse complement strand
ATTATTATTATTATGCACTATGTAGTTTTCTACAGACCACTGTTACTTTATAGCATCCTGTTCTCAAACCCACTCATTGTATGTTCTTGCCAGGAAGAAGTATAAAGATTTGAAAATAGAATATGCTGCATTATTCTAGTGTTACTTAGCATATATATTGTTACGATTTGGGGTTGTGCGTGACTTATAGGACAAGTTCTGGATTGGAT
>NW_019748257.1:0-209 GCF_002891405.2 Cryptotermes secundus | reverse complement strand
TTCTCACTAAATGTGTTTGTTTGGGAATGAACACTCTCTTCGCTCTGCGTTATTTTCATTTTGCGGCGTCCATGTTTTTCCCCTTCGTGCGGAATTCTCATTAGTCGGCCGCGTATCCATACATGTGCTACAAAACTATGAAAACTCACAGAGTTACTTTACATAAATAAATACATGTACATATGTTAGATTTAATTGTAAAGGATGAT
>NW_019748256.1:0-209 GCF_002891405.2 Cryptotermes secundus | reverse complement strand
CAAGCCATAAATACAAATGTACACAATTCTATAAATTACTATAACATACTATACATCTTCTCTGTTTGTTACCTTCGTCGATAGTGGTTGCTATATAGGGGCTCTTAAAGATAGAAATTCCTCTTTCCCTTCTCGGCTCGGATGACAAAGATGACACCAAGTAGCAGTCGTTGCAGGAACATGTTTATGGGTCCTTGTATAGAAAAGAA
>NW_019748255.1:0-209 GCF_002891405.2 Cryptotermes secundus | reverse complement strand
TACGCAGTAAATAGTTCGTGAAGACCCAACATAACGCAAAAACACTGAAGGTGCTGCGGTGACCTGAAGCTTGCGCAGAACAGTTAAATTCTTTAACTATTTGTATTTACGAATATAGGGCATCCAGTTAATTCAGTAATCTATCCAAACACTGCGAGAACTGACCACATTCAAGCAAACGATATAGTGACAGCTCAGGTACCATTGAT
>NW_019748254.1:0-209 GCF_002891405.2 Cryptotermes secundus | reverse complement strand
TCGTTCTTTTGGATATTATGCATCGACATATTTTTTATTGAAAACGATGTTTCGGAGACTGGACTGTTTCCGTCCTGAGGTAAAAATCCCAATTGATAGATCTAGTCCTTATCTCTGGTGTAGAGAATAACCTTTATCGACTGGGCCCAGCAGGGTAGTCTTTTTGCCTGAAGACGACGACAGTTCAGTCGGTCAGTCTGTCGGTTGAT
>NW_019748253.1:0-209 GCF_002891405.2 Cryptotermes secundus | reverse complement strand
TATACGGACCACGTAGAAAACACTGCTCCTCTGTTGCAAGTAATTTTTATGGAATTGTTGCGTTCATGTCAGTGGAGCCGTTACCTAACAACGGCTGTTGTATAGTTTTTTATTTCGCGGCCGTTGTCTAACAACTTTTCTACATGCCATGATATTATTTTAAACGAAGTTTATAATTATTTAAATTGACATTTTTAATATGGCAATAT
>NW_019748252.1:0-209 GCF_002891405.2 Cryptotermes secundus | reverse complement strand
TTTTCTTAATGTAACATTAAAATAGACTCAACTGTGTATCGCAGCATCTTCAGCTCGAAGCTAAATACTCGTAAATAAACAACTAAATAGCCAATCAACCAACTGAATAATTAATTAACTAATTAGCTAAAATTCGCTGAACAACCCATTTGGTCATTTACCATACTTTTCATCTGAAAAATCACAACTCGACTGAGTGCTGGAAATAT
>NW_019748251.1:0-209 GCF_002891405.2 Cryptotermes secundus | reverse complement strand
TTTCGATCCGGATTATCCGACATCCGGATTAACTGTAACCGGATTTGCGAGGGTCTGATGTATGCCCAAACGTTAGTCTAAATCATTTAAATGTTCTTAGTATAAATGGGAAAGCTCAAATTGACAAGTTAATGAAAGTAATAATTTCATTGGCTAGAATCTATACATCAGTATATTTATTTATTTGAATTTAATTATATATGGTATAT
>NW_019748250.1:0-209 GCF_002891405.2 Cryptotermes secundus | reverse complement strand
AACAAGCAAGAAATGGAGACGTGGCAGGTTCCGAACTGCAGATCATCACATACCAGAAGATAGTCAGCGCTCGGAGAACCTCAGAAGCAACATACCGTCACGTAGAATGTGTGTCTATAGACGAGGTTTGGATTGCTTAATGGCTTTATTGACCACTTACAAGTTATAACTATAACGCTCGCTATTTCACTTCATTACAGCAAAGAGTT
>NW_019748249.1:0-209 GCF_002891405.2 Cryptotermes secundus | reverse complement strand
TCTTGCTGGAACACCAGATTTGGCTGATGATCTTCCAACTGGGCTAACAGATACAACTGTAGCATGTCCAGGTAGATCATCGCTGTTACTTTTGTTCCACAAAGAGAAAGGGCCCCAGACTTCCAAACATGACAAAGAGCACCAGACATTCACCTTGCACCATGTCTTTCAGTTTCTCAAATTGTGTGAGTGTTTTCTGATTACCGTAT
>NW_019748248.1:0-209 GCF_002891405.2 Cryptotermes secundus | reverse complement strand
TCAGTGTCCCAGCTGTATTTGCACCATTTTCCTTTTCAAGGAGACATATCTGGAGACTTGTAGAAATTATCCACCTGTACTGTGTGTCCTCAGCCAGAAAGTGATTCCACCAATTTTACAACTATTTTGCTTGTTCCAAGACCACCAGCAGGCCAACACTTCTCAGATCTCGTGAGATTCCACTGTATATAATAAATTTCTGAAGTTAT
>NW_019748247.1:0-209 GCF_002891405.2 Cryptotermes secundus | reverse complement strand
TATTAATGGAAACCCTACCTTACAGCTTAATTGTGAGTTTCAATTTCAGCAAAAATAACCTACGAGCGCCTACGAAATAGTTTCATAGTTCATATTCAGACCATTAGATGGTGGTATACATTATACAGCTCCTACTGAAGACAGAAAATTTATGAAACAATCGCAATGTTTTTATTTTTAGTCCGAGATATTGCGACATATGATTTTTA
>NW_019748246.1:0-209 GCF_002891405.2 Cryptotermes secundus | reverse complement strand
GAAGTGAACAGATTTACAGTCTATCGCCGAGCCAAGCTGAAGATCTTAGTTAAACAACACTAATATTATTATCACGTTTTGGGTGGTACTCGTGACGAAAATAACGGGTTTTATTTCGGATGATTGGATTACCATTTCAGTTACACTCTCTCTCTTAATTACAATTAATACAGCGCTATCGCTAATATACACAATTTACAGTTCACCGT
>NW_019748245.1:0-209 GCF_002891405.2 Cryptotermes secundus | reverse complement strand
TTTTTTTTTCTAAATTGGATCTTCCCTGTTCAGTGCGCAACTGGCAGCGATGCCATACTGCTCTGCAAATTGACCGGTATGTATACACGTATATCTGAATCTCCCAGTTAATAAGAGAAGTCATTCTAGGTTCACTGACTTTTGGGCCACTGTATTATGATAGTATCCTTCATTCCGTTCGCAAGATGTGAACATGTACTTATTTTTAT
>NW_019748244.1:0-209 GCF_002891405.2 Cryptotermes secundus | reverse complement strand
CTTGCTAGCTTTGCGTTGCTAGCTTGCTAATTTTGCCCTTCTAGCTTGCTAGATTTGGTTGCTAGCTTGCTAGGTTTGCTTTGCTTGCTAGCTTGCTTTGCAGTTCTTGCTTGCTTGCTTGCTTTGCTTTGTTTGCTTAAATTGTGTTTCCTGCTTGTTTGGTTGCTTTGAGTTGCTTGCTTTCTTGCTTGCTTCCTTGCGTTGCGTTG
>NW_019748243.1:0-209 GCF_002891405.2 Cryptotermes secundus | reverse complement strand
TATATCCGTTTTGGACCTGTTTACTAACCCTCCCTCTTAACGTAAATGGAGCCGGGTTGAAGTAGTCGGTATAGCGACTCGCTCCAGTCCCGGTGGGGTCAAGAATTTTCTCTTCTCCATTTCTTCCAGACCGTCTGTGAGGTGCACCGAGCCTCCTATCCAGTGGGTACCGGGGGCTCTTTCCCCGGGAGTAAAGCGGCCGAGGCGTG
>NW_019748242.1:0-209 GCF_002891405.2 Cryptotermes secundus | reverse complement strand
TTATAAGCTTTATTAGTTGTCAATTTTAATTCTGGTGGGACGCAAACGCACGGAATATTCTGGAAGGACCAATCGCCTGCCTTCCTTTTATACGACACGAACCGCATTGAAAAGGGAAACAATAATGGGGGACACACAGGCACACAGGCAGCAAGGTGTTCTCATAAGCTTTATAATAAAAATTATGGGGGAGGTGATACATAGACAGT
>NW_019748241.1:0-209 GCF_002891405.2 Cryptotermes secundus | reverse complement strand
TCGAATGATGGGATCATTAACGAGCAACGAATTAGAAAACATGTATAAGGAAGCGGCCATAGCATAGTTTGAGACAGGGTCCTGACACTCCCATGGTGAGACTAGGAAAAACCTGGTCCCTTGTGAATAGGATTCAGGAGTATTACTCACGCCATCGCTGCAGCTTATCTCTGCGGTTGAAACCGTTATCAATTTAATTAAGGGGCAGT
>NW_019748240.1:0-209 GCF_002891405.2 Cryptotermes secundus | reverse complement strand
CTTCTTGGAATTTCAACCTTGCCTAACATGCCTTTTTTCCCCCCCGGATACACGTATTTTCCTCAGCATCCCGTTCCCAGACATCCTCAGACAAGCCTTCTTCCTTAGTACGAGGGACCAAGTCAGATACTGTACGTACTGTTAGATCTGACATTCTGACAGCGCTCCTTCTACTTGCATGTTTTCTTGACCCTGTGGGTGGTATCAGT
>NW_019748239.1:0-209 GCF_002891405.2 Cryptotermes secundus | reverse complement strand
TCACACGTACACCTTCCATCATCTGTTAACAAGCTACCCAAATAAATGCCTACTTATCTATGAGTACTGTTTTATAGTAATTGCTCGATGGTTTAAGACACAACCTGCCTAAAATTAGAGTTACATAAAACAGAAACAAGTTTTAGGTAAATTAGCATTTGACCCTGAAGGAGAATTGTTACGTAATTAGACCACCTCAATATAGCGGT
>NW_019748238.1:0-209 GCF_002891405.2 Cryptotermes secundus | reverse complement strand
AGAGATATAGAATGGGATGATATGGATTGGATTGATCTGGCTCAGAATATGAACCAGTGGAAGGCTATTTTGAACACGGTAATGAACCTTGGGGTTTCATAAAATGCTGGGAAGTTCTTGGATAGCTGCAAAATTGGCGGCTCCTCGAGAAGGGCTCAGTTCCATGAGTGAGTGAGTGTGATGCTTGTGAAAGGAAATGTCTCCAGTCC
>NW_019748237.1:0-209 GCF_002891405.2 Cryptotermes secundus | reverse complement strand
ATTCCCGTTTCGGCTTCTAACAATGGGCCCGACAAAATCAATGAAAATTCGCTCCTTGGGGCGCGACACTACCTCAACAGTTTGGAAGCCAACCCGGGAGTCTGGGACTGGCTTAGCCCGCTGACAATCTTGGCATCCTCGTACGAAGGCGCACACTTCCTTCCTCATATCGGGCCAGTAGAATACATTGGCAATCCGATGTAAGGTTT
>NW_019748236.1:0-209 GCF_002891405.2 Cryptotermes secundus | reverse complement strand
ACAGAAATGAGTACCAGGAATCTTCCTGGGGGGATAAAGGACGGCCGGCGCGTAAGGCTGACAACCTTGCTGTCATTTGTGAGCCGATTATCTACATAATATTCGACCCTCAACGTTCTACAACCCTATGGGCCTCCATGACCTGTTACAGGGATAGCTTTACGTTTTTTTTTACCTCTAATAGGAAGAATTCTTAATGATGATCTGAA
>NW_019748235.1:0-209 GCF_002891405.2 Cryptotermes secundus | reverse complement strand
TAAATGGAGTCCAGCTGTTACTCAATCCTTAACCAATGAGACGGTGTTTCTTACAATTATCCCATAGTAGGACACAAATTTACCTGAAGAAGGCAGCCTTCTGGGATGTGGCATCGTGTAGATGTCGTGTTAACCGACGTTTCGGAGGAACGTTTCGTCTCCAGCTTCAGGCTAGAAGGAAAAATAAGAAATCCGCAAGCGAAGAGACC
>NW_019748234.1:0-209 GCF_002891405.2 Cryptotermes secundus | reverse complement strand
CAAGCAAAGCAAAGCTAGGAAGCTAGCAACGGAAATCTAGCAAGCAACCAACGCAAAGCTAGCAGGTAGGAACGCACAGATACCAAGATAGAAACGCAAAGCAAGCAAGCTAGTACCAAAACTAGCAAGCATACAACTAAAAGCTACAAGGTTACCAACGCAAAGCTACTAAGCTAGCAACGAAAAACTAGTAAGCTAGCAACGCAAAG
>NW_019748233.1:0-209 GCF_002891405.2 Cryptotermes secundus | reverse complement strand
CTGGCAGCGGAGAAGCGACGTGTTTTATGTGAGGTAAGAATTTGAAGTTTCAATTTGTTATTTAGACGAATTTCGTACTCCAAGAAGTATAAAATAAACTCCATGTGCATCTATTAACATTTTTTTAATTCGCTTAGTTGGGGGTGGAATCCAACTGGGTCCAGTCGGCACGGCGGCCACTGATTGGTCTATTGTAGCCTGCCCCGGGT
>NW_019748232.1:0-209 GCF_002891405.2 Cryptotermes secundus | reverse complement strand
TGGAACATGCTGTAATGTGTCGCTCCCAACCACAATGCCCATTAGATCGACCTCCTACTCTGTCATCCATAATATTTCATCTAGAGGAGGCCAATCGACATCAATGGCAGACCTCTTGTGCCATGAAAATGAAATGCCGTGTTTGTTCTGCACGTGGAAAGAGTAAACGTGTTCAGACAAAGTGCGAGAAATGTGATGTGGGACTGTGC
>NW_019748231.1:0-209 GCF_002891405.2 Cryptotermes secundus | reverse complement strand
CTTGAAAGCTTGGCGTTGCTAGCTTCCTAGTTTTGCGTTGATACCTTGCTAGCTTTGCGTTGCTAGCTTGCCAGTGTGCGCTGCTTGCTAGCTTTGGGTTCTAGCTTGCTAAATTTGCGTCGTTAACTTGGAAGCTTTGCGTAGCTATCTTGTTAGATTTTCGTTGCTTGCTTGCTTGCTTTTGGTTGCTAGCTTGCTAGTATTGCGTT
>NW_019748230.1:0-209 GCF_002891405.2 Cryptotermes secundus | reverse complement strand
TAGTAAATTGAATGGTCGTATGTTTGACCGCCGCCAAGTTAAAACGTCTTATACTTATGTTATATTTTAGCGTCCTGTTGCACTGATTAATTTCCATGATTTATGCTAACCGTCTTACAGTCTTACCGTCTTATTTTTAACCTTGTTCTTCACTTCTACACTAAATGTTTCAGCACTAATGGGCCATCTTCAGGTGTCTCTATGCATGT
>NW_019748229.1:0-209 GCF_002891405.2 Cryptotermes secundus | reverse complement strand
CCCTTTCCCTTTGCAAGTAAGAATGTGAAAGTGAAGGGTACTGTCTTCTGGGATGTGGCACCATGCAGTCCGGTAGAAGTTTATTGACTTTCATCAGACTAAGTGATGCAATGTCCCAGAAGATAGTCACCACCACAAGAACCTCAAATCTAAAAACAATGAAATAGTTTTTGTGATTGTGAAAAAAAAAAAGAAATAAAAAACAATGT
>NW_019748228.1:0-209 GCF_002891405.2 Cryptotermes secundus | reverse complement strand
TTTGTGTACTCACTCACCCTTGGAGATGAGCTCTTCTTGAGAAGCTACAAATTGTGCAGTTTCTCAACAACTCCCAGCAATTTATGGAACCTGGAGGTTCATTACCGTGTTCAAAAGAGCACGACACTGGTCCCTTTCCTGAGCCACATCAATCCAATCCATAACATCCCCCACTTTAATAGTCTCCATTAACCTATGTCTTGGCCTTC
>NW_019748227.1:0-209 GCF_002891405.2 Cryptotermes secundus | reverse complement strand
TGCTTAATTAATTAAGCACTACGCCATGAAGGCGTATGGGAGAGTAGATGTATTGATCCACATTTTCTTGAAATCGGCAATAACTGGAGATGAGTGGTCAGCTTCACGTTCAAGCCGCTTTAATCCCGGGGGAAGAATACTCGATACCTATTTGATAGGAGGCTTGGTGGACCCCAGAGGCTGTCTGGACCACGTGGAGAAAAAATTGT
>NW_019748226.1:0-209 GCF_002891405.2 Cryptotermes secundus | reverse complement strand
CTCTCTCTCTCTCTGACTCATCTCAGGGGCCTGCAAGCCCTCCTCTTGAACATATATAATCCTCCTGTACATTTCTACTTACACACGAAATATAATTCTCTATCTATCGTACGGTCCCTTCTTCATAAACTACCCTTAGTTAGGTTTATATCTCAATTCCCATCTACTATCTTACTACAACACACTAACCCTAACCTTGATATATATGT
>NW_019748225.1:0-209 GCF_002891405.2 Cryptotermes secundus | reverse complement strand
GCTTTGCGTTGTTAGCTTGCTAGATGTGAGTGACTAGATTGATAGTTTTGCGTTGCTTTCTAGCTAGCTTTACGTTGCTAGCTTGTTCGATTTGCTTTCCTTATTTGCCAGCTTTGTTTTGCCAGCTTGATAGGTTTGCGTTGCTACATTGATAGATTGGTGCGTGCTAGCTTGCTAGCTATGCGTTGCTAGCTAGCTAGCTTTGCGTT
>NW_019748224.1:0-209 GCF_002891405.2 Cryptotermes secundus | reverse complement strand
TTTTTTTTTGCGTAATGAGTGAGCTGTGATAGGTTAGAAGTGCGTCAGTCCTTCACAAGAGCGGGTTATTCGCCATTGAAGAAAATCCGAAGAAGAATGGATTTCATAAAGAAACTTAAACCACTAGGTAGCAGTGCAGACTGGCCTGTGTGGAAAAGGAAAATAAGGGATCTTATGGATTACCATGAGGGAGCCCTAGAAGCCATTGA
>NW_019748223.1:0-209 GCF_002891405.2 Cryptotermes secundus | reverse complement strand
ACTAGGTAGAGACCTCCAGACCTCAACGATTGAGGCTATTAGAAATGGTGGACTGATAAATCTTGCATAAAAGAGGATAAAAAATCAACGTTTCTATATCTGAATTCCACAATACAGATTCGTATATCCATGAAAACAGTGGTTCGTTCTAAGTTTATGTAATACATTATATGTATACAGTGGCCGTCTTGTAGTGCACTCAGTTTCAC
>NW_019748222.1:0-209 GCF_002891405.2 Cryptotermes secundus | reverse complement strand
ACCCCGCGACCTTCCGGCTTGTAGCATAGCTACCGCGTGCATTGGCACCCCTTATGAAAAGATTAATGAATCCTCCAGTTTTATATCTATCTCTCTTTCTGTTGCTCCCCTGTGGAGCATAGGGTATCCTATTCACTTCATTTTCTGAGTCTTAGACAGTCGCTAGGACTCCTTGGGCGGGGGATCAGCCCGTCGCACGCCCGCTACCT
>NW_019748221.1:0-209 GCF_002891405.2 Cryptotermes secundus | reverse complement strand
ATTCTTAAACTTGGCACTAGGTGGTGAATGTCAGCTTCACACTTTGCTTTTATCTGTGGGCGTTTGCTTACAGATTTACTTTCAAGCTGGTTTGTTTGAATATTTGTATATGTTCCACGTTCCAACAACTCGAGACTGGGATACCCATCGTTCCGTTCAAAAGAAGAGCATGATAAAAACGTTAAAGTGAATAGGCTGCAGGCTGAATG
>NW_019748220.1:0-209 GCF_002891405.2 Cryptotermes secundus | reverse complement strand
TTGATAGATTTTTGCTATCTTTCTTGTTTTCTGTTGCTAGCTTGTAAGCTTTCGTTGCTAGCTTGATAGCATTCCGTTGTTGCCCGCTAGACTTACGTTATTATTTTGATAGCTTACAAGATTTCGTTGCTAGCTTGCTAGTTTGCATTGTTACCTTACTAGCATTGCGTTGCTAGCATGCTAGCTTTGCGTTGCTAGCTTCCTAACTT
>NW_019748219.1:0-209 GCF_002891405.2 Cryptotermes secundus | reverse complement strand
TCGGTGACTAAAGACGAGGTTCGGATTGATAATTGCATTTATTGATCACTTAACAGATCGTAACTGCAATTAATTATAACCAGGGCCCCCATTTTGATGACCTGAAAATATTCAAAGAAAGAACACTTCACTTCCATGTTATTCACATTTCAGAAAATATATGAAAAAAAAAATCCCTAAAATGGCCAAAAATGACAAGAAATACCCTT
>NW_019748218.1:0-209 GCF_002891405.2 Cryptotermes secundus | reverse complement strand
TAGATTTGCGTTGCTAGCTTGCAAGCTTTGCTTTGCTAGCTTGGCAGCTTTGCGTTGGTAGCTTGCTACATTTTGCGTGGCTAGCTTGCTAGCTTTGCGTTGAAACTTTGCTAGCTTCCCATTAATAGCTTGCTAGCTTTGCGTTGCTACCTTGATTGCTCTGCGTTGCTAGCTTGCTAGCTTGGCTTTACTAGCTTGCTAGCTTTGCT
>NW_019748217.1:0-209 GCF_002891405.2 Cryptotermes secundus | reverse complement strand
CACCGAAACTGGCGAAGTGTACTTGACCAGGGTGAAAGGTCACCTATACCTGGGGCATAACGTAGCACCAACCTTATCCGTTGCCTACTTTGGGAAAATTCCGGAGCCGGACCCGTCTTCCAATTGAAAACGGGGGTGGTTGGCGACGGCGATCGTAATTCCTCCGGACAGTCGCATGAGTAAACCGGAAATTTCTCCTCGCGGCCTCC
>NW_019748216.1:0-209 GCF_002891405.2 Cryptotermes secundus | reverse complement strand
AGCTTGCTACATTGGCGTTGCTATCATGCTAGCTTTGCGTTGCTAGCTGCGCAGTTTGTGTTGCTAGCTTGGTTGTTTTGCGTTCCTAGCTTGCTTGCTTTCCGTTGCTACCTTGTTAGTTTTTGCGTTGCAAGCTTGCTAGCTTTGCTTTGCTAACTTACCAGCATTGCGTTTCAAGATTGCCAGGTTTGCCTTTTTAGTTTCCAGCT
>NW_019748215.1:0-209 GCF_002891405.2 Cryptotermes secundus | reverse complement strand
TCAGCCTTTAGCAGTCTTTGGAAACACACAGAAGGGGTCAAAGCCTTGATGTTTCTACCAAAAGAGAGGTGCATTCTGGCTACATGATGGGGACACATTTGCACTCATTTCCAAATACATTGCACCCTTCTCAAGGTTTCTCCTTGAGAGCACTTCCTACATACGGCGCAATTCTGTCAAGGTGCACTATCATCATCTTCGCCCTGAGA
>NW_019748214.1:0-209 GCF_002891405.2 Cryptotermes secundus | reverse complement strand
TACCAACTCAAACCAACTATTTCCACAAACTGAAAACCTTCAGAACATATAATCTCTCAGAAATGTTCCACCTTTCATAAAGCTCGGATTTTCATTAACGTGTTCACAACACTCGGCATAATCAGAAAACAGAAAATATACTTGTAATTTTGCGTTTCCTGTCGTTGTAACAAAAGTGTAAAAACTTTAAAGCCATCCTTATAACAGGG
>NW_019748213.1:0-209 GCF_002891405.2 Cryptotermes secundus | reverse complement strand
GTTGCCAGCTTGATAGGTTTGCGTTGCTACATTGCAAGCTTGGCGCTGCTATCTTGCTACCTATGCGTTGCTATCTAGTTAGCATTGCGTTGCTATCTTCCTAGCTTTGATTTGCTAGCTTGCAAGATTGCTAGATCTGCGTTGCTATCTTGCTAGCTTTGCGATGCTATCTTGCTCTCTTTGCGTTGCTAGTTTTGCGTTGCTAGCTT
>NW_019748212.1:0-209 GCF_002891405.2 Cryptotermes secundus | reverse complement strand
AAATTGGCATATGGGAGATTTCATTGAACACCCAGGACTTCTCTACAGTAAGTTTGGCTACTCAGTGTTTTGACATACACTGAGAGATGTTTTAGACAGACAGTACATGGGGCATTTCAGAAGAATCCTATATGGAGTCCAGTATGTAATGTTTTGTGAAAGTGAACGCCTTTTAAGCCGTCTTCATTAGCCAAACTGGCAGATAACTT
>NW_019748211.1:0-209 GCF_002891405.2 Cryptotermes secundus | reverse complement strand
TACATGCCTTAGAGCGCTCTGCTACCGTGACCGGCCTTTATTTCTATTTTATGTGAGTCCATACTGGGGTAGTTCCTCCTTAGAGGCTGATGGGGCTCAGCTCCACTCAAATTTCACTGCGTGTTCATAACTTTATGTAATGAACTTGAAGTTTGGACTTTAGATGCACCCGTTAACAATATCATTGGGTACTGGACAGTGGCGTAGCA
>NW_019748210.1:0-209 GCF_002891405.2 Cryptotermes secundus | reverse complement strand
GGTAGCTTTGCGTTGCTAGCTTGCAAGCTAAGCTTAGCTAACTTGATAGCTTTGATTGCTAGCATGCTGTCTTTGTGTTGCTAGCTTGACAGCTTTGCGTTGATAAATTACCAGCTGTGCGTTGCTACCTTGCCAGCATTGCGTTCCTAGCTTGCCAGGTTTTCTTGCTAGCTTGCTAGTTTTGCGTTGATAATTTGCTAGCTTTACTT
>NW_019748209.1:0-209 GCF_002891405.2 Cryptotermes secundus | reverse complement strand
GCGTTGCTATCTTGCCAGCTGTGCCTTGCAAGCTTTCCAGGTTTGTGTTGCTAGCTTGCCAGTGTGCGTATCTTGCTTGTTACTTTGCCTTGCTAGCTTGCTATCTTTGCGTTCTCGCTAGCTGGCATTGCGTTCCTAACTTGCTCTCTTTGCGTTGCTTCCTTGCTAGCTTCCCTAGCTTGCTAGGTATGCGTAGCTAGCTTGCCAGC
>NW_019748208.1:0-209 GCF_002891405.2 Cryptotermes secundus | reverse complement strand
CACTAGATGGAGGTGAGTGGTCATCTTCACGCCCCGGCCGCTTTAAGATACAGAAATTAGGAAGAGCGAATGAGGTTGAAGGGGACTGCTGTATACTCTCTCATCAAGTTATCACCCATAAATCTGCTGAGCTAGTAACTTAACTGTCGGTCAAGGTAGCCGATCGGTCTAAGGCATGCACTGTCTTCGCTCGCTCAGAAGCCGGGATT
>NW_019748207.1:0-209 GCF_002891405.2 Cryptotermes secundus | reverse complement strand
ATAAAATGCTGGGAAATTCTTGAGTAGCTGTACAATTGGTAGCTTTTCAAGAAGGGCTCAGCTCCATGAGTGATCATCTCTTAGGTTATATCTACCAAATTTAATGTAATGGAAATGAGTATGGCAGAATTTAAGCATAAAAATGCTTCAATAATTATATGTTTATTAATCTGTGATCGCTCTAGCGTTACGATAAAGATATAAAGATT
>NW_019748206.1:0-209 GCF_002891405.2 Cryptotermes secundus | reverse complement strand
GCGTTGCTACCTTCCTAGCTTTACGTTGCTAGCTTGCTAGCTTTGGTTTGCTAGGTTGCTAGCTTTGGTTGCTAGCTTGCTAACTTGGCGTTGCATGCTAGCTTTGCTTATCTTGCTTGTCAGCTTTGCTTTGCTAGCTTGTTAGCTTGCTAGATATGCTTTGCTATCTTGCCAGCATAGCGTTGCTAGCTTGCCAAATTTGCGTTGCT
>NW_019748205.1:0-209 GCF_002891405.2 Cryptotermes secundus | reverse complement strand
TATGCTTGCTTTGCTTTGCTTGCTAGCTTTCTTTGCGGTTCTTGTAAGCTTGCTTGCTTTGCGTTGCTTGCTTGAAATATGTTGTTTTCTTGCTTGCTTCCTTTCATTTCCGTGTTTGCTTACTTGCTTGTTTTGCGTAACTTGCTTGCTTGTTTTTCTTACTGGTTTGCTTTTTTTCGTTGCTTGCTTGCTAGCTTGCTTTGCATTTC
>NW_019748204.1:0-209 GCF_002891405.2 Cryptotermes secundus | reverse complement strand
TGGACCCAGTTGGACTCCACGCCTCACTAAGCGAATTAAAAAAAAATTGGCTGATTACTTTTAATATAAAATGAGGTTACCAACGTTTCGGAAGACACTGCTCCTCCCATATAAGAGTATAAGTGGAAGCAGCAGATTCCTCCTAAACATTAACAAGTATATGACAGATTACGCCGTGTCACAACACAAAGGGCTACAGTGTAAATCTT
>NW_019748203.1:0-209 GCF_002891405.2 Cryptotermes secundus | reverse complement strand
TGCTAGCTTGGGATTGCTAGCTTGCTTGCTATGCGTTGCTAGCTAAATAGTTCGCTTTGCTAGATTGCTAAACATGCGTTGCTAGTTTGAAAGCTTTGGGTTGTTATCTTGCTATCTTTAAGTTGCAATCTTTCCAGGTTTGCGTTGCTAGCTTGCTAGAATTACGTTGCTAGCTTACTATTTTTGCGTTGCTAGCTTGCTAGCTTTGC
>NW_019748202.1:0-209 GCF_002891405.2 Cryptotermes secundus | reverse complement strand
TGTGCTGTGTTTTGTTTGAGTGTGGTGTGTTATTTTGTGTGTTATTTGTACGTTGTGTCTTATTGCAATACCACTGCTATCGGGTAAAAACCCATTTCCAGTTTAAATAAATAATAATAACAATAATAATTTGTTACAAGATGAAGAATTCTTTAAGAAATGTTGACGTCACGTGGCACATGTAACGTACAAACAAAATGGCTGACATG
>NW_019748201.1:0-209 GCF_002891405.2 Cryptotermes secundus | reverse complement strand
TGACTTTTTAACACCGTCAACCTGGCAAAATGTAATTCAAATAAGCTCTTCTTCTTCTTCTTCGTCGTCTTCTTCTTCTAACTTGACGCGTTTGGCTCTGTGGTATGTTCCCGTTCGGAATTAATTCTTGAGTTACGAATCTTATGAACGGGTGATCGGCCTGTAGCACGGATGCTACGTACAAAGAACAACACAAACAGAGAATAAAC
>NW_019748200.1:0-209 GCF_002891405.2 Cryptotermes secundus | reverse complement strand
TGCTCTCAGTGTGGCCAACAAGAGGCTTCTACAAGCACACAGTTTTCCTGTACTATAGGGTGCTCGTCATGGATATGCTAAAGTACATTCTTCGGTAAAATGTAAAGTTGTCCCTGTGCTCAACAAATTCAGCACTATACCATGAAGGAGTATAGGGGAGTGGAGAAATGGATGTATAGATCCACATTTTCTTCACCTCAGCTCTAGCT
>NW_019748199.1:0-209 GCF_002891405.2 Cryptotermes secundus | reverse complement strand
GCTACCTTGCTAGCTTGGCTTTCGTAGCTTGCTAGTTTTGCGTTGCGAGCATGTTAGCTTTGAGCTTCTTAGCTTGATATCTTTGCGTTGCTTGCTTGCTAGATATGCGTTGCTAGCTTGTCAGCTTTAATTTGCTATCTTCACAACTTTGCGTTGCTAGCTGTCTTGCTTTCCGTTGCTAGCTTGCTACATTGCTAGATATGCGTTGC
>NW_019748198.1:0-209 GCF_002891405.2 Cryptotermes secundus | reverse complement strand
TGCTTTGCTAGCTTGCTATCTTTGCGTTGCTAGCTTGCTAGATTGATTTGCTTGCTTTCTTGCTTAGCGTTTATTGATTGCAAGCTTTCGTTGCTAGGTTGTTACCTCTAAATTGCTAACTTGCTAGCTATGGGTTGCTTGCTTGCTTGCCTTGATTTCCTTGCTTGCCAGCTTAAGTTGCTGGCTTGCTAACCTTGCGTTGCTAGCTT
>NW_019748197.1:0-209 GCF_002891405.2 Cryptotermes secundus | reverse complement strand
GTCCTTCCACTTTAGTCACTGTTTGTAACAGAGTTCTAGTCAGAAGCACTAACTAGCTGCGTGGAGCTCAGTTCTTCTTTAGAAACCACCATTTGCTCAGCAACTCAGGAGTTTACCAAACTTTTATGGAACCCGAAGGTTCATTACTCTATTCACGTGAGCCCTCCACTTGTACGTATCATGAGCCAGATTTATTCAGTCCATAACCC
>NW_019748196.1:0-209 GCF_002891405.2 Cryptotermes secundus | reverse complement strand
TTTTTTGACCTTCTTCAACCTAATTCACATACTTTCAACGAAAAATTCTTTCAAGTTTACAATACAATATAAATAAAATAAATTATTTTGTGAAATATTTTAAACAAATTCTGGGAAATATATCAGGATTTTGACGATATACATAATAATTCAGGAAATTTAAAGAAATATTGAACAATTCGAAGATAATTTGAGGAATTATAACTGAA
>NW_019748195.1:0-209 GCF_002891405.2 Cryptotermes secundus | reverse complement strand
TTAAGTTTTAAACGGTTACATAGAAATGAATAAAATTTAAACATAAAATTCTTTAAAATGTTCCCCTTAGAATATAGAATTTCAACGAATTTGTAAAAGATTTCACCCTAATTTAAGGAAATCCTTCATATTTCTGATTATTACAGTATTATGTAACGAATATAAATAAAATTTTCTGAATATCTAAGTTAATTTAAAGAAATAAAACA
>NW_019748194.1:0-209 GCF_002891405.2 Cryptotermes secundus | reverse complement strand
CTGTTGCACTGACGTATTACTCGTGCTCCTTCCGTCTATAATTCTGTAATTCTTCCACTTCGCTCCCACGTTGGGGCGTAGGGCTGATTTCTAGTCGCAAGGCCTCTACCTAAACGCAAAACAACAGAAACACAGAATAAACACATGCACACACCAAACATCCATGCAGTCTGCGTTACCGTGTCTCACGGTGTTGTCGCTTGCAGATT
>NW_019748193.1:0-209 GCF_002891405.2 Cryptotermes secundus | reverse complement strand
ATCCCACTCAAGGCATGGATGTCTGTCTGTTTTTATTCTGTGTTTTTGTAGGTAGCAGCCTTGCGGTGGGCTCATCCCCCGTCCGAGGAGGCCTACCGACTGTCCTAGGATTAAGAAACTGAAGTGAAAGAAAGCATTTTAAGAATTCCCTACGCTCCAACAAGAGAGAGAGAGAGAGAATGGCTGACGAATAATGAAAGGAAAAGATT
>NW_019748192.1:0-209 GCF_002891405.2 Cryptotermes secundus | reverse complement strand
AAATTGCTAGCTTTGCGATGCTCCCTTTGTTGCTTTGCGTTACTAGCATGTTAGTTTTGCGTTCCTAGCCTGGTAGCTTTGCTTTGCTAGCTTGCTAGCCTGGCGTTGCTCAGGATTCTAGCTTTGCGTTTATATCTAGATAGCTTTGCGTTGCTCGCTTGCTAGCTATGCGTTGCTAGGTAGATAGATTATTAAATTTGTGTTGCTAG
>NW_019748191.1:0-208 GCF_002891405.2 Cryptotermes secundus | reverse complement strand
CAATCTAGAAACTCAAAGCAGGCAAGCTAGCAACGCAAAGATGACAAGCTAGCAACGCAAAGCTGGCAAGCGAGCAACGAATAGCTAGCAAGCTAGCAACACACATCTAACAAACACTCAAACTAGCAACGTAAAGCTAGCAAGCTAGCAACTGAAACTAGCGAGCTAGCAACGCAAAGATAGCAAGATAGCAACGCAAAGCTAGCAA
>NW_019748190.1:0-208 GCF_002891405.2 Cryptotermes secundus | reverse complement strand
GATCCTGGCTTCCGAGCGAGCGAAGACAGTGCATGCCTTAGACCCTTCGGCTACCGTGACCGGCATGAAATTAACTTACGTATACATTATTCTTGTTGTTCCTCTGTTTTGAAGGATTTTGTACTGTTACCATTCTGAAATAATTCCGAAATTATGAAGCCTGTGGATAGTCAGTAGGACTCCTTGGATGGGTGATTAGTCCGTCGCA
>NW_019748189.1:0-209 GCF_002891405.2 Cryptotermes secundus | reverse complement strand
TCCACCTCTTCTTGACATGACCATTATACAGTATTCTCCAAACTCCTGTGATTTCATGCCTGTGCGAAGACCGGCTTTCCGGCCTGAGGTTAGGAAGGCAAATGCCGTGACAATGCATTATATTAGGCCACGACCACTCCCAAATACTTTTTCAGTTTGATTTTCCCACATAAACCTGTATAGTTTGACAGTCGTTAAGAACGCGTTCA
>NW_019748188.1:0-209 GCF_002891405.2 Cryptotermes secundus | reverse complement strand
GTCAGAAGTTTTGAAGAGTTAGGAAGTTTTATTTTCCGTATCATGTCACTCCTTTGGTTCGGCATTTAGTTAAAGTAATGAAGGCTGAAGGTGTTCTAGTATTCAGAAGAATTCTATCTCCTGCGATATAATGCTGTGTAGTCCATTGAAAGTCCGCACCGAGAAGAAGGACAGTGTTTATTAGAGGGACAAGCACCAAACAATGAGAA
>NW_019748187.1:0-209 GCF_002891405.2 Cryptotermes secundus | reverse complement strand
GCTGCTACGGTTTAGTTCTCAGCCGTTTTCTAAAAGAAAGTTCGCGGACGTTACGCAGTAACTTGCTGTCTGTTTTCAGGGTTAAGAAATGTGTGAAGCAAGCACAGTGGAGCTTCTTGCTTGTCGCTTGGCATACTCTTCGGAATTGAAGCTGAAAGCAGTACATTCCTCCGAATGTGACGCCGTGTACTTTGGTAGATACTAATATT
>NW_019748186.1:0-209 GCF_002891405.2 Cryptotermes secundus | reverse complement strand
CGGATATATAGCGGTATATTCATGACTTGTACAAGTATAGTTAACTGCCTGGAGGCCCATGGTATAGGCGTACGGTATTTAACAACAAGATCGCAACAACTGACTTCATAGTATGAAATATTACATAAATAGTTTGTAACCATATTTTATTGTATATCTTTCGCTTTATAACAATTTTATAATTTTATTATAATTTTATACCTTGTATT
>NW_019748185.1:0-209 GCF_002891405.2 Cryptotermes secundus | reverse complement strand
GCTATTAGGGTCGCCATACATACACAACTTCCCTTGGCCCCCCTCGGATAAACACATATATATCCTTAAATAATTACTTTGACAGTGGGTAGGGTTTTCAATATGTGGCTCGCAACCCACGGATACGACATCATATTGCGACTGACGGTTAGTCAGCCAGCATGTCTTGGTGTCAAGCCCTATCTAGGGCTCATGACCAGATATTTATT
>NW_019748184.1:0-209 GCF_002891405.2 Cryptotermes secundus | reverse complement strand
ACTAATTTGCGTTGATAATTTGGTAGCTTTGCGTTGCTACCTTGAGAGCTTTGCGTTTCTAGCTTGCTACTTTTGCGTACTTGTTTGCTAGATTTCAATATTTGCGTTGTTAACTTACTACGTTTGCTTTGTTATCTTGCTAGCTTTGCGTTTCTAGCTTGCTAAATTTCTAGATATTCGTTGGTAGCCTGCTATTATGCTTTGCTAGC
>NW_019748183.1:0-209 GCF_002891405.2 Cryptotermes secundus | reverse complement strand
GTCAGGTGGAAAGAGAGTGGGCATCTGTCGCGAAGGAGGTGAAGATTCTCCGAGGACCTTGGACCTGTTCATTAAGTCACGTATTTAGGAGTTGTGACTATAAATGGTTTTTGGATTGGATGATTATATTTATTGCTCTTACACACACAACTCGTAATTACAAACAATACAGCGCTATCGGTGACTTACACACTTTACAGTTCACCGTT
>NW_019748182.1:0-209 GCF_002891405.2 Cryptotermes secundus | reverse complement strand
TGTGTAAATCAGCGATAGCGTTGTAATTAAGTGTGATTAAGAGAGGTTGTAACCAAGCTGTTAATAAACCTGATCATCCGAACTAGAACCCTTCATTTTGTCATGCGTATCACTCTACACGTGACAACTTATTAAAAGCTACAAACATTGCGCAAGTGTGAATCTTTGAGGTTCTATGATAACTACACGTAGTAGCGCTGATAGAAGTT
>NW_019748181.1:0-209 GCF_002891405.2 Cryptotermes secundus | reverse complement strand
TATGGTCTTCTGCGACGTTATGAAGTGTAGCCTGATAGATAAGCAACAACGTTTCGGAGGAACCTGCTTCCTTATTCTCCAAAATAGCAGTCAGAATTTTTCTACCTTGAACATGGAGCAAACAGTTTCCTCGGAAACATTTGTACCTATCTAGAAGACTACACGGCGTCAGTAGTCTTAATGTTAGTCTCCTGCTAAGTGCTTAGGTT
>NW_019748180.1:0-209 GCF_002891405.2 Cryptotermes secundus | reverse complement strand
TATTTATCATGACTTTGTGTTATACTGAGGCCCTCAGTGCAGCCAAGACCCCAACTCTGCGGCATCTAATGAAATCTGGCAGCATAACTATATAATCTCTGTTTGTTGTGACTTCTTGATTAGCGGATGTTGCTACTAAGAAGATGTATGCCCCTCCTGGCAATATCATTTTGACGCTAGACTGTGAATATCGCTACTTGGGAGCTGTT
>NW_019748179.1:0-209 GCF_002891405.2 Cryptotermes secundus | reverse complement strand
ACACAGGACAACACAAACACAGAATAAACACACACAAATATGCTTCGAGTGGGATTCGAACACACAATAGCAGCATTCGAGAGGGCGAAAAGTGTTTATGCCTTAGACCTCACGGCCACCATGATAGGAGCCTAAATTTTCTGCAGGCTTAATTATCTTAAATGAAGATATACTGTGAATATTATCTACTCTTTTTGTTTTGTTTTGTT
>NW_019748178.1:0-209 GCF_002891405.2 Cryptotermes secundus | reverse complement strand
CTAGATTTGCGTGGCTAGTTTGCTAGCTTTGCGTTGCTAGCTTACAAGCTTTACTTTGTTACCTTCCTAGCTTTGCGTTTCTAGTTTGCTAGCTTACCTTTGCTAATTCTTAGCTTTGCTTTACTAGCTTTCTAGCTTTGCTTTGCTAGCATGCCAGCTTTGCATTGCTATCTTGCCACATGTGGGTTGCTATCTTGCCAGCTGTGCGT
>NW_019748177.1:0-209 GCF_002891405.2 Cryptotermes secundus | reverse complement strand
CGGCCTCCTCTCTCGGAAGATTGTGGATCCAAGCGAGTGGCGTCGTAACAGCATAGAACAACACCAAAAGTATATATATGAATTCACGGTCAGCTTACACTTCCACAAAAAATCCTGATGAAAGACCGCAAGATCTGGTCGAAACACACTAGGAACATTGACTACAGTTAACCACGTTAACTTCGTCAACCACGCTGTGCTACCACTTT
>NW_019748176.1:0-209 GCF_002891405.2 Cryptotermes secundus | reverse complement strand
CTAATGGGGACCGCGGACATTTTCACCTATGTTAAACCGGCCGGGTCGTGAATCTGACACTCATCTCCATCTAGTGCCTAGATCAAGAATGGCTGAGCTATACCTCCACTCCCACATATGCCTTCATGCCTTAGCGCTTAATTAATTAAGTAAAGGTTAACTTTACCTTCCATTTTACGTACGGGTTCGAAAGGATATCCAGGACTTCA
>NW_019748175.1:0-209 GCF_002891405.2 Cryptotermes secundus | reverse complement strand
CCCCCCCCCCCCCCCCCCCCAATGCTCTTGTTCCTACTTCGTTGTTGCTTTCTCCTCGGCGTGTGTGCTTCCTGCAAGCGTAGCTACAAATTGCTTGCGGAAATGTGTGACGTACAAAGTTCATTGAGATATACGGGAAATGTGAAGTGTTTCATGAAAAACAAGAGTCATAATTCGTTCTTTGCGAGTGGCTTTGGTGTTTGTTTATT
>NW_019748174.1:0-209 GCF_002891405.2 Cryptotermes secundus | reverse complement strand
GTAGAGCGGCCGATGCGTGAAGCTGGCCACTCACCTCCAGCCAGTTCCAAGGTCATGAAAATATGGATCTATGCACCCATTCCGCCATTCGCCTTCATGGCGTACTACTTAATTAGTTAAGCACAGGGACTTTACCTTTTATCTTACAGGAGAAGCTCTGCACACCCTTGCCGAGCAAGTTGGCCCAGGCGGGAATTATTGTGACATTT
>NW_019748173.1:0-209 GCF_002891405.2 Cryptotermes secundus | reverse complement strand
TTTTCCTTCTGCACCCACATTCCACATAGGTTTACAGACATTTCACCCTTTTTTTCTATATGGAAGTTTTTCACCCCCATGGGTTCATTAACTGTGTTTCAGTATTGAGACATTATAATGTTGGTTGACAGATGAATAATGAATTGGAAAGGAAGGAAACAGCCATGGCCTAATCAGGGTACTATAATCAAGGTCGTGTACTGGCATTT
>NW_019748172.1:0-209 GCF_002891405.2 Cryptotermes secundus | reverse complement strand
TCCATCATTGTTACTAAAAAACTACTGGAGGAAATAACAACAGTTTTGTAATAAATAACTTTCTAATTTATTTTTAAATTCTTTAATATTTTCTATCCCTTTTAATACTGGGGGCAAGCTGTTATGTATTTTAATTGCCACATTAATACACTTATTTCGCAACCAACAGTGTTGCATGTTTGTACATACAAATCCTGTTTTCCGCTAGT
>NW_019748171.1:0-208 GCF_002891405.2 Cryptotermes secundus | reverse complement strand
CCGTGGTTTTAGTCCGCAAGCGAACTATACCGACCGAGCGACCGATGGTTGTCGGTGAAGTTAATGCCAACTTTAGCGGATAGAGGGTGGCCCGTGGTCTGTGCAACAAATCCCCACAGCCGTTAATCTCGTTTTTATAGACCGGAACCACTATTTCCTTTATACAGCTCCTCAATTATCCTCACGAGGCTGAGTGGACCTCGTTCCA
>NW_019748170.1:0-209 GCF_002891405.2 Cryptotermes secundus | reverse complement strand
TACCAGCATTTAGTTGATGATTTTTAGGAGATTTAATTTCATAATGAATTTATTTGTTTATTTGTTGTGTGTTTAATGATGTTGTGAGTATTACAGACTAAAAATGCATGAAATGGTGGGATGATTATGAATAATGAATTGGAAAGTATTTGAAGGAAATTGTGACCTGTTTTGAGGTACTATTTTGACTTTTGCCTGGAGGGACTGAA
>NW_019748169.1:0-209 GCF_002891405.2 Cryptotermes secundus | reverse complement strand
ATATCATCATAAGAAAATCTAATATACGTCACTCCAAATAAACAACATATTTGGGACACACAGAATAACGAGCATAAGTTCCACAAGATGATACTAAGGTCAAGACCACACGACCTGACATGTGAGAAGATCCCGATATGCAGGCACCCCACACTACAGTCGCATCTACCACCAGAAAATCACGTCAACAGGTAGCGGTCACAAAGTTT
>NW_019748168.1:0-209 GCF_002891405.2 Cryptotermes secundus | reverse complement strand
ACCACGGCATGGCGCGTCCTCAGGTTGCGGATGGAGGAGACGCTCACCAGGTATGGAAGGAAGCTGCGAATATGTTGAATAAGCAGTCACGGACAGCCGACGGGGTGCGTTCCTCCAGCTAGGGGATTGGGCGTGGGGCTAACAAATTCTCACCGTAAAAAATGAGCTTGATATGAAAATTTGCAAGAAATGATTACATAGAATATTTT
>NW_019748167.1:0-209 GCF_002891405.2 Cryptotermes secundus | reverse complement strand
AGTGGTGAAGTACGCCTTCGTCGTCAACAGGAGCTGCATGCAAAGTGGATTAAGGTGTCGTCACATGTAGAAATCCAGAGGATTCAAATCTGGCGAACCGGGAGGCCATGCACTGGGTCCTCCTCTACCTGTCCACCGGTCATGATGGTGTTGCTGGGAACATTTTGCGCAGCTCGGCTAAAGTGTGTCGGAGCATCATAACACATTTT
>NW_019748166.1:0-209 GCF_002891405.2 Cryptotermes secundus | reverse complement strand
TTTTTTTTTGTTCCTCCTCTTGCTCACACTTTGGAGCATAGGGCTGATTTCTCAGTTTCAAGATCATTTTTACAGACGGCAAGACTCCTAGGACGGGTGATCAGCGCATCGCAAGCCCTCTATTCAAACACAGAACAACACAAACACAGGATAAACTCATACACACACCAAACATCCATGCCTTGTATGGGATTCGAGCCCACGATCCC
>NW_019748165.1:0-209 GCF_002891405.2 Cryptotermes secundus | reverse complement strand
ATAAACATTATCAATTATTTTGTGAAAGATTTCACACTAATTTTGGGAATTGTAGAAATTTTTTTGACGATTTACACTAATTTTCAGGAAATTTAAAGAAATTTTGAACGACCTGAAGTTATTTTAAGGAATTTTAATTGAATTTTAACAAATTCAACGAAATCTATATAATTTTAACCTAAAACTCTTTGACTTTTTCAAGTTAAAAT
>NW_019748164.1:0-209 GCF_002891405.2 Cryptotermes secundus | reverse complement strand
TTTGCTTGTATTTGTCATATGTGTGTGTCTTCAATGAGCCTCCCCCATACTTTGCAGCTTAGGAGTACAAGCCGTACCATTGTCCCCCATCACTGCCTTGTAGTGCCCAGTTATAGGCACTTCTAACTTTTGTTTTTGGCTCTGTACTGGTGCAGGAGGAACTGCTGCCTTCCACCTGGGATGATCATTGATTTCCCAGTCTGACTTAG
>NW_019748163.1:0-209 GCF_002891405.2 Cryptotermes secundus | reverse complement strand
AAGAAAAGTGTCAGTAATTAGAGATCACTTGCTCAGAGTGACCAATTACCTTCGGTTATGATGCAGCTCATTAAGGCAGTAAAGGAAATGTGTATGGAGGGAAGGGCATAACTGCACTGAATTTAAATACAATGACACCCTTTTGTCATTCCACTAAATCAAACCCCTGAATTCCAATTAATAATATTAATGACACTGCCAATTTTTTT
>NW_019748162.1:0-209 GCF_002891405.2 Cryptotermes secundus | reverse complement strand
CCGAAACTTGAAGACCAGCAGTTTCCAGAAGATTTTTATCTTCTGGGATATAACGCCGTGTGGTCCGTTATACACATACACATATGCTGTGTTGGGCGATCGTTACAACGTGACAACGCAATGTACAATTGGTGTTTGTGTGTGTTTCACAAATATGAAGAACAATTGCGGTATTTAGTCAACTGCATGGCAGAGTCTTTATTTTTTTT
>NW_019748161.1:0-208 GCF_002891405.2 Cryptotermes secundus | reverse complement strand
GTGTTTTTGTGCCAGTAATCTTTCTAAGTGTTATAATTATTTGTAATTACGACTGGTAAACGTCCAATAAATCGATTCATCTAATCCAGTATCCATTACTTATTAGCCATATAACCAAGATACGTACGTGATAATATTTACAGAATTAAATTCTAAACGATGTAATGCTTATTACAATATGAATTAATGTTAATTATTATTGCATAAC
>NW_019748160.1:0-208 GCF_002891405.2 Cryptotermes secundus | reverse complement strand
GTTCCACACATTTTTAAGCTTAACACTAGATGCAGAGGAGTGGTTAGCTTCACGCCCCGGCCTCATTACTTCCAGAACCGGTCGTGATCCCAGGTAATCCAGCCCCTAGTTAGTCACGGTTGTGACTGAGCTATCTCGGATCGTGACACTCGCACTGCCTCATGCGGTGTAACACAGAGTCTTGGTAGTACAAACTGAGCATCTTGAC
>NW_019748159.1:0-208 GCF_002891405.2 Cryptotermes secundus | reverse complement strand
GGTATTTATACGTTACCCAGAAGCTTAATACATTCTAGAAAACTCCTGATCCGCATGGATGTTTGGAGGCAGGTGGGACTGCAGATGTTTCTTGGACGTATTGACGAACAAATGAATACCTGCCCATACCGGGAATGAAAGTACGGCCTTCCAGCTCTTAGCCACTCACATTACACGCCGACCTGTCCTGTCAGATTAACATATTAAC
>NW_019748158.1:0-208 GCF_002891405.2 Cryptotermes secundus | reverse complement strand
GTAGTCACTAAAGAGTGCTACAGCGTCTCGTAACGGGACGGCCGACTGCTGTGGCCTACTATCGCACTGAATCAATACCACTTTGCGTACAGCTCAGAAACCGTGTTAAAAAGAGGTGAAGTTGTCCCTGTGCTTCATGAAGACGTGTGGAGGAGGGGGTGAATGTATAAATCCATGTTTTCTTGACCTCCGCACTAGTTGCAGGTGT
>NW_019748157.1:0-208 GCF_002891405.2 Cryptotermes secundus | reverse complement strand
GCTGATCGGACGTCGATCAGAACTGTCAATGTACAACAAGCTGCTTCTGTATAAACAAATGCTGGAACCAGTCTGGGCATATGGCGTCCAACTACGGGGATGTGCGAAAAAATGCAACATCTAAGTAATCCAACGTTACCAGAACAAAGTACTAAGGCGCATAGTACGCAACAGGGACCTCCATCGAGACCTTGGTGTCGAAACAGTC
>NW_019748156.1:0-208 GCF_002891405.2 Cryptotermes secundus | reverse complement strand
CATGACATTGCGTGACAAATTGGCAGCAGCCCCATCATACAGTACCCACATTGTCTGCCGCCTTGCTAGTTGTACATTGTCCAGTATTTGCAGTAATTCTTCAGATATAAGTTGTAAATTTGACATCCCTGATGGTTTGAGACACTAACTCACAAGAACCTATGAAGGGATTGCCAGGTTTCCTTCCCAAACGCATATTGCAAACTTC
>NW_019748155.1:0-208 GCF_002891405.2 Cryptotermes secundus | reverse complement strand
GGGGGGGGACTCATATACACACAGGCAGCATGGAAATATCATAAAGCCTTCTTTATTTTTTCAAAATAAGGACAGCAGGCTAAAGCCAGACTTTCTTCTCAACACTCTAAAGAGATATCTGCTGACGTGTCCACACATTCTTGTTAGCGTCCATGCAAAACTACAGCTGACTGTTCAAACTGAAAGAGCTGCATTCGATTTCGATTTC
>NW_019748154.1:0-208 GCF_002891405.2 Cryptotermes secundus | reverse complement strand
GAAGATGGAGGCGATACTATCAGAAGATATCTATCAGATACTATACAGAAGACTGCTTTCTTCAAATAACATAACACTCATATTAAGGAAAGAGCTGTTTAAATGAAATTCATGCAAAAATACTGTATCGAATGTGGTTATGAATTGTTGAATAACCAATTAAGATGAGTTTATTCTCCCAGCGGGCAGTATAAAAGGTAATGTCTTC
>NW_019748153.1:0-208 GCF_002891405.2 Cryptotermes secundus | reverse complement strand
AAAAAAAGGAAAAAAACCAGGCTGGATTACTTGAGGGATAAAAGTCTCCAGACAGAGGCTGAAATTACTACAGTTGTTAAGGTGAAAGATGTCCCTGTCTGTTTCTATTTTGAATTACATAAAAAATATATCATAATTTATAAGAAACTGATATCTGATGCTTGAAAAAGAGAAAATGACCGAATCATTCTAAGGTCAAAGAACCATA
>NW_019748152.1:0-208 GCF_002891405.2 Cryptotermes secundus | reverse complement strand
GCAAACAGTATTAAACGCATTATCACGCGGGATCGTTGAAAAATGTCTGTGACATACACTGTGTCCAGGATCCCTTAGGACTCTTTTTTTTTTTTAATTTGCCCTGCAGTGCCATCTGTTGGCAAGTTGTGGCTTTAAGATTATTCACAGAAGGAGTACAGTGAGTTTTCGAAAACTTTTCAATCGATTCCAGCTATGTATTGATTCA
>NW_019748151.1:0-208 GCF_002891405.2 Cryptotermes secundus | reverse complement strand
GAACTTCCTACCCCATCTTTGCAATTGCTTCTAATGTGAGGCGAGCGGCATGGGGGCGAGCATTGTCATGCAGGATAATGATGTTTCGTCCCAGACATTTATCACGCAATGCACGACAGAGCTTGCGCAGCGTCTGGACATAATGAGCAGCATTGTTTGTTGGCCAGGTTCCAGGAATTTGGCCAGAATAAACCCCTCTGCATCCCAG
>NW_019748150.1:0-208 GCF_002891405.2 Cryptotermes secundus | reverse complement strand
GGCTGTAGTCGGGCAGTTGCCTGCCATGACCTCATATTGGGTGGAGCTGCAGTTGGCAGAAGAAACCCTGTTGCCATAATGGTGCTCGGAAAGTAGTTCCTGCTTCGAGATTAATTGATGTAACGTAACGAGTAACGTAAAATGCTTATAAAATGTTTTGTTGTTTTTTAGATTATCATGCAGCAGTTTTCATCCACAGTTTTATACA
>NW_019748149.1:0-208 GCF_002891405.2 Cryptotermes secundus | reverse complement strand
TGGTAGAGGTAAGAAATATTTCTTTTCTCTACAGCGTCCAAGCCGACTCTGGGGCCTACCCAAGCCTTCTGTGTAAAGGGCACAGGATACCTTTTTCTTTGAAGTCGCTCCATGTACCCCCCCAGTTTTAAACAAATCAAATTTTGTATATCATGAAGCACTTCTAGTTAAGCCAGCACGAGCTTAAGTCATGAGCCAGCAGATCGCA
>NW_019748148.1:0-208 GCF_002891405.2 Cryptotermes secundus | reverse complement strand
GTAAGGCTGTCTCACAGCCATCTGTGAGCCCATTTCCTATAAAATGTGGGAGCCTTGACGCCTCACAAATATGTGGGCCTCCAAGGCCTGTTATATGGATAATTTTCCCTGTACTAAATCGACGTGGGTGGTCAGCTTCGTGCCCACACACACAAAAGAAATCTCCGTGGCTTGAGTCCTCAAGCGAACTATATCGACCGAGCGACCG
>NW_019748147.1:0-208 GCF_002891405.2 Cryptotermes secundus | reverse complement strand
TGAAAGTCAGCCTGTGAAGAGAAGACTAGGAGGTTGATGTGAAATAGCCACCAGCCTGGGACCCAGTTAGTTGAGGGTTGGCAGTTAAGTAGAGGTCTGCAAGGAAAGCTGAGAAGAGAGGGCGCTATAGTTGAGCTGACAGTTAACAAGAGTTCACCTGTGGGTTAGTTGCCAGACAGTAATGATGTGAGCACAGGAAAATTAAGAA
>NW_019748146.1:0-208 GCF_002891405.2 Cryptotermes secundus | reverse complement strand
GGAAGCTCAACGTCTCACAAACCTATGGACCTCCACAGCATGTTACAGGGATAGCTTTACAATTTACAAGAAGGTAATTCATCGCCGTGGCAATTCCTCCATTTATTCGCGTAACCATCCACCGAAATGCCAACATACGGGTATATCTACCGCTTTCAGTAACGAACGAACAGTCTAGAAGTAACCACAATTTCATTGCATATGCAAA
>NW_019748145.1:0-208 GCF_002891405.2 Cryptotermes secundus | reverse complement strand
TGACAGCTGCGCGTCGCAAAAATATAACTGTTGGAAGCGGTGTTTTCTATGCGGTTCGTGTCGAGTTATTATAAGCAGGACAGCTCTAGAGTCCAATTAATTGGGAGACTGTCGCCGACAAGTGACGGCGTGATCATGGAAGCCGAAGAATCTACGGCGTTGAAAGCCGTTACAAAACAACGTCTGATGAAGACGTAGCAGACTGAAA
>NW_019748144.1:0-208 GCF_002891405.2 Cryptotermes secundus | reverse complement strand
ATGTAAAATAGGTAATGGTTGGAATATTGCAGAAGTTCTTTATAACGTCAAATTCATAAATTTAATGAAAATTCGTGAGTTCCTTCATAATTTCTTAAGGAAACAGACCCAGAAGAAGTGGGTAGTTTTTTCCTGTAAGATAACTGCATGGTTTTACTCCGCTAGCGAACTATACCTACCGAGCGACCGCCGCTTGTCGGCGAAGTTA
>NW_019748143.1:0-208 GCF_002891405.2 Cryptotermes secundus | reverse complement strand
TGAGTGGTCAGTTTCACGCCCCGGCCCCTTTACCCCCAGTAAACACTGCATAGGAGGTTGGCTGGACCACAGAGTCTGGACGATTTGGAGAGGAAAAAATTCTTGCCCCCACCGGGACTCGAACTCAGACCCCTCGGTAGTGGAGCCTGTAGCCAGTCGCTATCCCGGCTCCACTAAATATAATTTGTTAATATTAAAAAGACATGAA
>NW_019748142.1:0-208 GCF_002891405.2 Cryptotermes secundus | reverse complement strand
TTTGCTAGCATTACAATGGAACATCAGTTAACTTCTACCAGACTATATGGGGTTACCAGGAAAATTGCATTTGTTAGTCACTGTTGTGGGAGGGTAAAAAATCACAAAAGTATCTCCTTTTTTTCCATGTATTTTCATATCTGTACTATAGCAAGAAAGTAAGATGGTTACTCAGATTTCAGTGCATAAGAGACAAGAGAATGTTTAC
>NW_019748141.1:0-208 GCF_002891405.2 Cryptotermes secundus | reverse complement strand
GCCCATGGAGTTGTGAGACGTTGAGGCTCCCACATTTTCCAGATAATCGGCTCACAGATGGTGGTAAGGTCAGTCTTACGCGCCGGCCTCACTTTACCCTCAGGAAGATTCCTGGCACTCATTTGTCTTAGAGACTGAGTCGATCCCAGGTCCATAGTGTTGCTGGAAGAATTAGGTAAATTGAAAAATCCAGTGACCTCACTAGTAA
>NW_019748140.1:0-208 GCF_002891405.2 Cryptotermes secundus | reverse complement strand
TTTAGCATTATATCAAAGCAAACCTAGCAAGATCGCAGCGCAAAGCTAGCAAAACAGCAACGCTAAGTGAGCAAGATAGCAAGGTAAAGAGAGAAGCTAGCAACGAAAATTTAGCAAGCTAGAACGCAAATCTAGCAACCTAGCAACGCAAAATTAGCTAGCTAGCAACGGAAATCTAGCAAGCTAGCAACTCAAAGCTACCAAGCTA
>NW_019748139.1:0-208 GCF_002891405.2 Cryptotermes secundus | reverse complement strand
TCTTGTTCTGGTGAAGACGTATGGAAACAGGCCTAAGAAGTTGTTAAATAAGATTAATGAGAATAAGGAGACAAATAGAAAAGTTCTTCCTTTGTTGGTTCTCTTTTCCCCTAGGAGGGCTTTGAATTCGTTGTGTAGTTTTGTTAATAATGTACTTCACAGTAGGGGGTATCGGGAAGGGATTAATCATATTCTTATTGGAATAAGG
>NW_019748138.1:0-208 GCF_002891405.2 Cryptotermes secundus | reverse complement strand
TGAGTAAGTAAGTAAGTAAGTAAGTCCTAACAGAACCTGGACACACTGTGTATGTGAGTACTGATGGATTGCTGGTTAGCTTCATACCACCTTGGAGTGCAGGTACTCGCAGCGAGATGTGACGTCGTGTAACCTGGTAGAAGTTCACTAATTTTATGGAGCAGCGTCTTCAAAGTCGAAGACTAAGGTGTGCAAGTAACCTACATGA
>NW_019748137.1:0-208 GCF_002891405.2 Cryptotermes secundus | reverse complement strand
TTGTTAGCTTTGCGTTGCTAGCTTGCTTGTTTGCGTTGCTAGCTTACTAGTTTGAGTTCCTAGGTTGGTAGCTTTGCGTTGTAAATTTGCTATCTTTTCGTTCTAGCTTGTTTGCTTGAGTTGCTAGCTTGCTATTTGTGCGCTGCTAGCTTGCCAGCTTAGTGTTTCTATTTTGCCAAATTTGCGTTGCTAGCTTGCCAGCTAACGT
>NW_019748136.1:0-208 GCF_002891405.2 Cryptotermes secundus | reverse complement strand
GAATCTTAATAATGGAGATTCTTCAGCTTCCGTGGTAACGCCGTTACCCCCTGGTTAACACTCCACATCTGAACGCATAGCGTCATTTTCTCAGCCTCCCATGAAGACCCGTTGCCAGGCAACAGATTCGTAACAAGCACCAATAGACTAACTGAGAAGCGGTGTTCTCTATGTGATCCGTGCGATATCTGCGTGATCCAACAACAGA
>NW_019748135.1:0-208 GCF_002891405.2 Cryptotermes secundus | reverse complement strand
TTTTCTGCATGTGACTAATTAAGAAAACTCCCAACAATAGGCAGCGTACTTGTACTCTGATTTAATTTCCTTGTGCCTTTAAATCTACTACATCATCATCTCTTGGTGGAAAAACAGCCGAACATATAATTCACCATAAAAGTCAAATAACTTTCCTTCCGCGAAGCCAACGCGCTCGACAATAGTATATCAATTGCTACGCAACGGA
>NW_019748134.1:0-208 GCF_002891405.2 Cryptotermes secundus | reverse complement strand
GTAAATCAGAACCAAGTCAGTCACGCAGAAGAGAAGACACTCGTTATCCAGTCAGGGATGGAGCGAGTCTTAGGCAGTCCTTCATTGTGAGCTGTCATAATTGATTGTAATTGTAAATAAGGGTCAAGAAATCCAAGCGTCAAATCCAGTACCCATTATTATTAGTCACGCAAACCCCTCCTACGTGACAATATCTTCTGCATTATGA
>NW_019748133.1:0-208 GCF_002891405.2 Cryptotermes secundus | reverse complement strand
TGTCTAGAAAATGTAGGAGCCTCGACGTCTCACAACCTTTTGAACCTCCACGACCTGTTGTTACAGGGTTAGCTTTTCATTTATTTTACCTTTCAACACTATATATTCACCATGATGAGATAAACCCTAAATTTGCATCACATCTAAACAACAATTGAGCTCTTTATTTAAAATTCCGTCAATATAATTGTGTCATTCTCTGTGAAAA
>NW_019748132.1:0-208 GCF_002891405.2 Cryptotermes secundus | reverse complement strand
CCTGTGTGACAAGGAGGGGATAATACTGTTTGGTGCCTCTGTAACTAAGCCAAGTGACACAATACTTAATGAAACAAGCAACTGGGCAAATGGGGATACTAAGAGGAGATCATATGAAGTACATTTCTCAGTGGATAAAACTTGGAGGCATAAGCTGCTATCAGATTCTTGGATGAGAACCTTCTCCTAGAAATGGGTAGGACTGTGA
>NW_019748131.1:0-208 GCF_002891405.2 Cryptotermes secundus | reverse complement strand
ATAGGCCAGAAGTGGCCGCAGTACAAGGGACTTAGTCCCACCTCCCTAGCAGTAAAAACAAATAATCCATGCTCTCATGTAAATTCAACGACATATTCCTATGTACTGTTTATGTTGCTAGCCATATCTGCACATGCGCCATCCCCTTGTATCTCTCGTAGTCATGGTGACGGTTCGGCAGAAGATGATTTAAAGTTTTGTGGCTGAC
>NW_019748130.1:0-208 GCF_002891405.2 Cryptotermes secundus | reverse complement strand
CTTTCTTCATAGTCACCGCCGTGAAAGCCTCAAATCTTACATTCCCTCAGCTGTTCATGTAGAAGATGGTTTGAAATGAATAATACAGAATGTCCGGATGAAAGCTATCCAAAATAAAATAATTATATCTCGGAAAGCTTGTATTATACACATTTATGGGTTCCACCACTACAAAGGGAAACTATCAAAGTTTTTTCTGAGTATATAA
>NW_019748129.1:0-208 GCF_002891405.2 Cryptotermes secundus | reverse complement strand
GCAATACATTCCACCGAAACCTCGGTTAACACTATCTACACGGCGGCACATCCCAGAATACGGCATTCTTCATGGTCACCGCCGTGAAACTCAAAGCTTATTGAGTAAATGTTATCTGTAATGCATTGGTCAGTGACCTTTTGAAGTCCTGGCAGTCCGAATTTCCTCGGAATTGCTAAGCGGGAGGGGCACCGCACTCTTCCGCCTA
>NW_019748128.1:0-208 GCF_002891405.2 Cryptotermes secundus | reverse complement strand
GGGACTATACTACAAACCGAAAGGTCGCGGGTTTGAGTCCCGATGAGTTTGATTTTTTTTCCATTTGAATTAATCCTTCCAGACACACTATGGGCCTGGGGTTGACTCAACCTCTAACAGAAATAAGTACCATGAATCTTTTGGGGGGTAAAGGGCGACCAGTGCGTAACGCTGATAACCTCATTGCCATCTGTGAGCGGACTGCCTA
>NW_019748127.1:0-208 GCF_002891405.2 Cryptotermes secundus | reverse complement strand
CGCCATCTGTTGAACATTACAACATCTGTTCAACAGATGGCGCTGTACTTTTATTTCATAATTGCTTAACTCTCGCAGATTTGGTTTGGTCTCAAGTAATTAACTTTCTGCCTGACACGAAGAGCGGTCGTGGGTACGGTCCCACGTTTCGCCATCTGTGGACTAATGTTCAACAGATGGCGCTTTTTATTATTTCATATGAATACTA
>NW_019748126.1:0-208 GCF_002891405.2 Cryptotermes secundus | reverse complement strand
TCCATCCAGGCAAGTACCAGAATAGAAACCATAACCATTTTCTTAATAATCCTTTCCAGTTCATTCTTCACCAATCATCTTACCATTTAATGCTATATATAGTCTCAGCTGCAGATGGAATCATCAAAAGAACTAAAGAAACTCATCACTATTAAGACAATTGATACAAATAATTGATAAAAACAACTATGAAGTTGCTGCTGTACTA
>NW_019748125.1:0-208 GCF_002891405.2 Cryptotermes secundus | reverse complement strand
TCCATCCAGGCAAGTACCAGAATAGAAACCATAACCATTTTCTTACTAATCCTTTCCAATTCATTCTTCACCGATCATCTTACCATTTAGTGCTATATATAGTCTCAGCTGCAGATAGAATCATCAAAAGAACTAAATAAACTCATCACTAATAAGACAAGTAATACAAATAATTGATAAAAACAACTATGAAGTTGCTGCTGTACTA
>NW_019748124.1:0-208 GCF_002891405.2 Cryptotermes secundus | reverse complement strand
GTAAAACAGTAGCAAAAACAATTTAATCAAAGAGTTCTGTCATCTTGGATATAACGCCACGTAGTCTGTTGAAAGTCAGCCAATGTTTTGGAGAAACATGTCGCCATCAAGGTTCGAAGAATAAACTGAGCAGTATGTTCCTTTGAAACGTCAGTTAACTTTTGACAGGCTGCACGGCTTTATATCCCAGAAGATAGTACTTCTCATA
>NW_019748123.1:0-208 GCF_002891405.2 Cryptotermes secundus | reverse complement strand
ATAGTCACCGTTTTGAAAACCTCAGATCTTACTTAAAATATATGGGTGAGTTGTTGATTTACTCATTAATTCATTCATATTTTGTCGTACCCCCTGAAGAATAGGGCATTCGTGAAAGGAGTCATTTCAGTTCGGTTTTTCAATACAGAATAAACGTAGACAAACATCCATGCCTCGAAGTTGAATCGAACCCATGACCCTAGTGTTT
>NW_019748122.1:0-208 GCF_002891405.2 Cryptotermes secundus | reverse complement strand
GCAGAAGAATTGAATTGAGTCGAGTTTTCGGAATTGGAAGCTTGAGAATAATGGTAAGAAATGAACTGTACTCTGACAAGAAGGCTCCATGTGTGATTTTAAGTGACGGTGGGACTGTTATAAATCCATTGGCAGGATACGACTAGTGAAGACTTAGAACTCCATTCTGTGTGTAACGGATAACTGTAAAGTGTGTAGATCGGAGATA
>NW_019748121.1:0-208 GCF_002891405.2 Cryptotermes secundus | reverse complement strand
TTGAGTATACAGTGGGTTAATCCTGAAGTCTTGATTAGCTTCTCTTAATCACACAAACTAGGAACAAGGAGAAATTAATACAAATGTTATGTTTTTGAACATTATCCATTTTCATGTTTTCATCTAAAACACCGTCGTGTTTTTATTTCGGAGACTGGATTCGAACTCAGTCTTCGGGTAAAACCTACTCAGTTAGGCTCAAACGATA
>NW_019748120.1:0-208 GCF_002891405.2 Cryptotermes secundus | reverse complement strand
TTTTTATCTGAACTTCTGCATCCTTCCTGAGTGTAAAACATTCATCCAGTAATTTAGAAATAATTTTTTGGGCAAGTTTGTGATCATTTTCCTTTACGACAAACAGTAAGGTCTGCAGTAGTCCTGATGTTAAATTATTGAATGCCAAATCTGAAACAAAATGTATATTTGAGTTTCAGTAACATAAAGTGACTAATCTTATAATATA
>NW_019748119.1:0-208 GCF_002891405.2 Cryptotermes secundus | reverse complement strand
TATGTATGTGTATGTATGTATTTATGTATGTATATATGTATTTATATATGTATGTATGTATGCATGCATGCATGCATGTATGTATTTATGTATGTATGTATGTATGCATGCATGCATGAATGTATGTATGTATGTATGCATTTATGTATGTATGTATGCATGCATGTATGTATTTATGTATGTATGTATGCATGCATGCATGTATGTA
>NW_019748118.1:0-208 GCF_002891405.2 Cryptotermes secundus | reverse complement strand
TGACTACAGCTTAAAGCTTTGTGATAATGTATCGAAAAAGTAAATAAAAATTATATTCTTGAACAAATTAACAGGTTATTTCGGGAAAAGTTTGTTGCCACTCAGTTCAGAACATTTTTGGCTGCAATCAGAAGTAAAGAGACCACCTGGCATCCTGAGACACAGATGGGAAGGTAATAGTGAGGTGATTTTGAAAAAATAGGGTGTA
>NW_019748117.1:0-208 GCF_002891405.2 Cryptotermes secundus | reverse complement strand
TATATTTTTTCTTCTTTATAAACAGCAGAGCCTCACATACACAAATACATATTTCTTCTCACTTTTATGATATAAGGGCTAATTTTCTCCTGAAATGCACGTCATGAAATTCATATTCTCATGGTGGTGACTGTGATGAGTACCATGGTCTGGCATGTAACAATGTACAGTTTGATAGAATAACTTTTCAACCTGTAAATCCTTTGTA
>NW_019748116.1:0-208 GCF_002891405.2 Cryptotermes secundus | reverse complement strand
GGAAAGTATGAGCAGTTGTAGGCGCTGAGTCGACCCCAGGGCCATGGTGCGGCTAGAAGGGTTAGGTAAAACGAAAAATCCAATGACCTCGCCGGCAATCGAACCCGCGACCTTCCGGCTTGTTGCATAGTGCTTCGACTAACTACGCTACATCGTGCCCCCCTCCTTATTATAGTAAGGTAAAGTTGACATTGTGCTTAACTAATTA
>NW_019748115.1:0-208 GCF_002891405.2 Cryptotermes secundus | reverse complement strand
GGGCATCAGTGTTGGTATTACTGATGAAAGGGATTTATGAAATATACCATTGGGATGACATCAGGTGGCATACACATAACAAATACCATGACGATCGGTTTAGGCATTCAAATAACATTAATGTTACTGCAGCATAATTTCAGAGGCTACGATTAGTGGTGGGAGGGATTTATGGAGTGCGCTGTTAAGATGGCCTCAGGTGGAATTA
>NW_019748114.1:0-208 GCF_002891405.2 Cryptotermes secundus | reverse complement strand
CTGAATTTTATCAAATTAACGTAGCGAAAATGCGGCTGACAGCGTACCCTTGAGAACGAGACACGTCACTTTGACATTGTTGCGCCTCCACCCGTAATTCCACGGCGTGTCATCAGTAAGAGGAAGTTTTAAGGTGAAAGATAAAGCTATCCCTGTAACAGACCGTGGAGGCCCATGCGGTTGTGAGACGTCGAGGCTCCCACATTTT
>NW_019748113.1:0-208 GCF_002891405.2 Cryptotermes secundus | reverse complement strand
GACAGTACGTTTCTTCGAAACGTCGATAAACTTCAAAAGGGATTGCGAGTAGTTATACCAAGCCAGACAGTTCTTACAGCCACTGCCGTCACAACTTCATAGTTTATCTAAGTTTAAGGATCGTGTTCACATGACCTGAAGATATGACAATATTCAGCATTAAGGAAAACTGTGAAATACATTCATAAAAGTATTAACATTCATGTTA
>NW_019748112.1:0-208 GCF_002891405.2 Cryptotermes secundus | reverse complement strand
TGTGTCCGTCCGTCCGTCCGTCCGTAATTCTCGTGGCTCAGGGACCATTTAGGTCAATTCCCGTTTGTTACTGCCTGAACTCTGTCCCCTCAACTGTCCTACTGTGCGGTAGTGCGACTTTCTCATATTGGAAAAGCACTAGCGTCGTACAATGTTGCGTACTAAAGACCGCGCATGAGGATATATTCTCGCATAATTTGACAATTTA
>NW_019748111.1:0-208 GCF_002891405.2 Cryptotermes secundus | reverse complement strand
GTGTACATATTGTAACGTGTATAAGTGACTTAAGAGGTGGTTATGGAACACTTACTTCGTACAAGTAACCAAAGCGCTATCGTTAATTCACACACTCTGCAGTTCACTACAGCACGCACTAAATCATCTTAGTCTGCTGTATCTTCACCGGTTGTCTCCTGGGAACTAACGGCTTCCAAAGCTGTAGCTTCCTCAGCTTGTGTTCACG
>NW_019748110.1:0-208 GCF_002891405.2 Cryptotermes secundus | reverse complement strand
GAATCTGGTAGACCGCGGCGGAAGCCAGCTCATATAGACCTACGATCCTACTCCCAGTAACGAACAAAATCTTCGAAAGAGCAGTACTCGAGAGATTACACCAGATAGTAGAAGAAACCCGACTCCTCCCGGACAGGAACACTCTACCATAGAACAAGTATACTCGGAATTGCACAGATAATAAAAGGAACTGTACTGCTATGCGGCG
>NW_019748109.1:0-208 GCF_002891405.2 Cryptotermes secundus | reverse complement strand
TTTTTTTTTTCACAAATCGAAAATTCTACGTTTCTTTTCTCTTTCACCGTCCCTTTAAAACTGTTACATTAAAAATTCTGTTATCGTTTGATTTAAGTCATACAGAGGTAAAAATGAGTAATTTCTTGTGACGCCTCGCAGTCTGGTAGAAGCCTATCTACATTTCGGATAAACGTACTGCCTCCATCTCAGGCCGCGCCATAGCTCG
>NW_019748108.1:0-208 GCF_002891405.2 Cryptotermes secundus | reverse complement strand
CTCCTGTAATGATAGTAATAAGTAAGCCCATGGAGCTGAGCACTCTTCGAGAAGCCGACACTTTTGCAGTGGTTAAGAATTGTCGTATAGAGCAGAGACATTATTTACACGCTTGCAGAAGACCTCCACTGGTTCCTACCCAAAGCCTAGTGACAAGAATCTGTCATAAATTAATTTTATTTACTCTCACCCACCTTCATAGTCTTCG
>NW_019748107.1:0-208 GCF_002891405.2 Cryptotermes secundus | reverse complement strand
TAACTAACTAACTAACTAACAACTGACATTAAAATTATCCACCACATTTTTCTTTTTAATTTTTAGTGCTCATACGTAAAACCACATGAAAAGCTCTTGCACTGTCAGAAAATCTGAGTGTGTGCTGTTATCATGTTGTCGAATAGTGGGCCCAATTTTCTTTGAAACAACAGTGAATAGTCCAGTGTACCAAGACATCATTACACAG
>NW_019748106.1:0-208 GCF_002891405.2 Cryptotermes secundus | reverse complement strand
TTTATTATTATTATTATAGCTCTACAGCCCTTTGTTGGGCCTTGGCTGCTTCAGTTTCTTGACCCTATACATAGTCGGTAGAACTCCTTGGGCGGGGGATCAGTCCGTCACAAGGCCGCTACCTACACACAGAATAAATACACACAGACATCCATGCCTCGAGTGGAATTCGAACCCATGTTCCCAGAGTTAGAGCGAGCGAAGACAG
>NW_019748105.1:0-208 GCF_002891405.2 Cryptotermes secundus | reverse complement strand
TGTAGCCTTCCAAGTGAATGTGACTTTCGTCGGAGAAGCACACATACTCAAGAAATCTGGATCCTCGTACCCCATGCCAAAAATGTCCCACAGTACACATCCTGGCTAGTATATCTGACTCTGTTAAGCGTTGTCCAACCTTTATCCGGTACGGAAATCCACATATGTCCTTAAATTATCGGCGAACGGACGTATCGCTGACGTTCAG
>NW_019748104.1:0-208 GCF_002891405.2 Cryptotermes secundus | reverse complement strand
TTGAACGTTTGGGCGAATTTTATTTTTGTTCGGTATTCTGCAGTTCATCTACCATAGATAGGCGCCTATTCAGTATGGCCGTTCTAGATCAAAAATAGGCCCCTTTTCACGGGCTCCAAAGAACAAGATTGAATTTTTCTCTAAAGCGGTTCTGATGGGTTTAGTGAGCACACGTAGTAAAGAATAGCAGCGGCACGCACACAGGAAG
>NW_019748103.1:0-208 GCF_002891405.2 Cryptotermes secundus | reverse complement strand
TACTTAGTTTTCTCTATGTTTACTTCTAGACCAACCTGTTTACTTTCGTCAATTAAAGTTTGTGTGTTTTGCTTTATGGTATTTACATTATTACTCAGTAGATTACATCATCAGCGTAGACCAACAGTTGAGATGTCCCGTTTAATTTCAGTCCCCCCTGGTTTCCCTGAACCTTCCTAATGGCATATTCTAAGGTAAAGTTGAAAAG
>NW_019748102.1:0-208 GCF_002891405.2 Cryptotermes secundus | reverse complement strand
AAAAAAAAAGAATTCTCATCGCCAAAATTTTTTGTTTTGGATAAGGGCGTTCGCATTTTCATTGCCCCGAGGCCCCCAAAAGTGCAAATTCTGCCTTGGGCTCACATCCCAAATGAGCGTTACTTCGATCCACGCATTTCCACGTGGTAATGCCATTGGAGGGGGCAAGGAGTAGCGTAGTTAGTTCGCGGATTCAATTCCCGATGAG
>NW_019748101.1:0-208 GCF_002891405.2 Cryptotermes secundus | reverse complement strand
TTCATTAATGTGGCGTATAACCTGTTGCTAAGCAGTGATTCTGTTTCTACGCAACGGCGCAGTAAACAAACATCTACAACAATGGGGGAACTGTGTTTTCTGCTTGGTTCGTGGCGAAGATTTAACTTCAAGAAAACTGGCGCTATAGCTCAGTTGTCAGTTCAGGTGTGGAGTGTTAACCAGCAGGCAACGTCGTGACCACGGAAGC
>NW_019748100.1:0-208 GCF_002891405.2 Cryptotermes secundus | reverse complement strand
TCAAAGAAATTGGATGGGAGGGTATGGGCTGGACTCATTTGGATTAGGATTGGGACCAGCGACGGGCTCCTCTCTACACATTAATGAACCTTCTATCGATAAATTGTTGGGAATTTCGGGAGTCGTTGAGAACTGTTGGCTTCTCAAGAAGAACTGAACTACGTGGAGTTAGTAATGATTTTGAAGTTTATATTCTGTGCACATATAG
>NW_019748099.1:0-208 GCF_002891405.2 Cryptotermes secundus | reverse complement strand
GTCCGCACTGCCTAATACCTCGGACTGGTCAGTAGGCTGATCGCCATTGTTCTCTCCTGTCTTGAACTCCATCTTGATTTAGTTCTACGGTGCGGCTGCGGAGTGTGCGGTTTGCCATTTCATTTCGGCCTGAACACTAACCTTTATGCTGCTGGTGTCCTGTGGCGTCCTTAGGGTGTATTGGAGTCGAGGAACTTGTATCTTCCGG
>NW_019748098.1:0-208 GCF_002891405.2 Cryptotermes secundus | reverse complement strand
CTAGTCTTTGTGTTACAGTGATTTTTATAATGTAGTCACGAGAGTCGAGAGATGTGAATTGTCAGTTATCAGTTGGGAGACAGCCGTCCCCTGGCGGAGAAGTCCCCATTTTGTAAGCTGTTACTTAGCAACGCCGAGTTATTTGTGAGATAGGCGCAAGCCAGCAAGAACTGGAGCCGAGGGGCACGGCAGCTGAGGGAGGTACGGC
>NW_019748097.1:0-208 GCF_002891405.2 Cryptotermes secundus | reverse complement strand
GTGACCCCAGACACAACATAAACTGAAAAATGACATTTAATTTTTATGTTTGCTTGGCAAGCGACAGTGGCATGTCTAGATATTCAAATTTTTTCTGGAAGAACGTCAATTAGGGAGAGCCGTTGAACTTGCCGAGATCTGCTCCTGGTACTAATCAAATGACGCTGAGGAGAATATTTGGACCAAAGAGAGATAAAGTGACAGGAGG
>NW_019748096.1:0-208 GCF_002891405.2 Cryptotermes secundus | reverse complement strand
GCGTTTGCTAGCTTGCAAGCTTAACGTTGCTATCTTGCTAGCTTTTCCTTGATAGCTTCCTAGCTATTAGTTGCTAGTGAGCCGCTGCACCTTGCCGATGTTGGTCGGAAACCCAGCTCTGCAACCACTTTGTGCCGTTTCCATTCCCATGTAGAAGGAGGCACTGTTCTCCTACCCACTTTAACCCATGGACTCCTATTCAAATCGG
>NW_019748095.1:0-208 GCF_002891405.2 Cryptotermes secundus | reverse complement strand
TTGGAAATACACTGCACTTTTTATTTAAATTAGAACTATTAAAATGTGTAATAAAAAATGTCTCTATGCGTAACTAATTAAGTACAGCTCCATGAACTTGTACAAACCCACATTCTCTTGATCTTGACACTAGTTGGAGGTTAGTGGTCAGCTTCAGGCCCCTTCCGCTTTAGCCTGGGGAAATAACCTGCGGTACCCATTGGGTCGG
>NW_019748094.1:0-208 GCF_002891405.2 Cryptotermes secundus | reverse complement strand
TTAAATTGAAATGGCACATCCGTTGGAATCATAGGAATGCGAGGATTGAGGACATCTTCACCTTTAAAGGTCCCGTCAAGATTGCTGCTTCTACGACGTTGCTCAATAATCTTATTCTGCAAGCCGCGTGCCGTTGCAAAGCTTTGGCTGTTTGATATTTCGTAACATGATAATTGGCACGCCTATTTCCAATTGCAGTACGTGCGGT
>NW_019748093.1:0-208 GCF_002891405.2 Cryptotermes secundus | reverse complement strand
TAGCTTGCTAGATTTGAGTTGCTAGCTTGCTAGCTTTGCGTTTCTTGGTTGCTTGTTTTGCGTTTTTTGCTGCATGATTTCGTAGCTAGCTTCCTAATTTTGCGGTGTTAGATTGCTAGGTTAGCGTTGCTAGTTTGGTAGCTTTGCGTTGCTAACTTCCTACCATTGCGTTGCTTGCTTGCTAGCTTTGCGTTACAACCTTGCTAAC
>NW_019748092.1:0-208 GCF_002891405.2 Cryptotermes secundus | reverse complement strand
GGGCGAAAATACAATATAAAAGGTTTTTAAAATTACGGTCTTCTGTGTTGTGTCAACAGTGTAGACTGGTATATAGGTACTACGGTTTCGCAGAAACAAGCTGCCTCCATCTTCACGACTAAACTAGAAAACACGACGTCGCATTCCAGAAAAGGATCTTAATCATGAAGAAAGCAGTCTTCTGGGATTTGTCACCGTGTATATGTGG
>NW_019748091.1:0-208 GCF_002891405.2 Cryptotermes secundus | reverse complement strand
CTTCATTCCTGTTCAGCAAAACAGTGCCCTAGCTTTGTTTCATTTCCATTGAGTGAGTCTGGCATTATGGGGGTAAGAATATGAACTATCAGTTGCCAGACATTACCTGTTCCCTCTAGCAGAGACAGAACTCTTAACGACAAAGGAGGAATCGATCCCAGTTCTGGTCAAGTGGGATTTGTGATGGACAATTTGGCGTTGGGGCGGG
>NW_019748090.1:0-208 GCF_002891405.2 Cryptotermes secundus | reverse complement strand
AAAAGGTAAAGTTGTCCCTTTTATTAATTAATTAAGCACTACGTTATGAAGGCGTATGGGGGAGTCGGTATATAGATCCACATTTTTTTTATCTCGGCACACGTTAGAAGTGAGTGATCAGCTTCACGCCCCGGCCGCTTTTCCTCCAGGGAAAGAGCCTCCGATACCCATTGGATAGGAGGCTGGGTGGGTCCCAGAGCCGGTCTGG
>NW_019748089.1:0-208 GCF_002891405.2 Cryptotermes secundus | reverse complement strand
TCTTGAAAATAATTGGTTAAGCCGTCTGGGGATGGACTGCCATTCGTAGCGCAACTCTTCCTTCAGTTGACATCCTCACTTCAACGTGATACTTTAATTCCTGTTCCTTTCTGTTATCTAAATTTTGCCTTTCATATTGTGACATGACGCCTGAAAGCCAGACTAGTGGAGTCCGACAAGATGTTCAATGCTAGGCAACTACTTGGCA
>NW_019748088.1:0-208 GCF_002891405.2 Cryptotermes secundus | reverse complement strand
TCTGGGACAGTGTTCTTAACTGATTTTTCTTTGGCCTGATGTTTTCATGGGTTTTCCTTGCCCCACCAGTCAGTGCTGAACAGTACCTTAGATTAGCCCATGGCAGCTTCCCTCAACAACATTCCCACTCCATTAATCATTCTACCATGTGATTGTATGGGACCCAGGATAGTGTAGTCAGCATAGTGACTAGCTACAGGCTGGAGGA
>NW_019748087.1:0-208 GCF_002891405.2 Cryptotermes secundus | reverse complement strand
GGTGGTAAAACGACCGGTTCGTAAAGGTAACCACTCACCTCAGCCTAATGCCGGAATAAAAAATTGTGGAACTGTACCTCCACTTCCCACACGTCTTCATGATGTGTTTAATTAATTAATCACAGGGACATCTTCACCTTTTTCACTTTACCTTTTCTTTTTTCTTGGCACTACAGCCCCAGTGGGCCTAGACCTACTTCCATGAACT
>NW_019748086.1:0-208 GCF_002891405.2 Cryptotermes secundus | reverse complement strand
CGAGCGAGCGAAGACAGTGCTCGCCTTAGACCGCTTGGCTACCGTGACCGGCAATGTGGTGTGTTTACCATTCTTTATTTATAAATGAGGTCTACAAGTTAATGATGATGGCACATTATTACAAATATTACGAATAATCTTGCTATATTTAGCTGTGTTATTGTGCTTTCTGTATCTGTTGTAGTTTTCATTGAAAAAATAGGAGGCA
>NW_019748085.1:0-208 GCF_002891405.2 Cryptotermes secundus | reverse complement strand
TCCCACCCCACTAGCAATAAGAAATAGGGAAGTTATGAAACAGAGAGCAAGGACACGGGCAGAAATACAGGAGAAAATGGAAGTATATATGGAGGAGAATTGCGGACAAAATGGTAATGTCCGAGCTTCGTTGCTAGGCAATTCACGTTTTGTGGAAACATCGAAGCAAGGAGGAGGAAAATTTGCCGATGTTGTCATACCTCAGATG
>NW_019748084.1:0-208 GCF_002891405.2 Cryptotermes secundus | reverse complement strand
GAAGTTGATAGCAGTGATATCCCCCGATAATTACTAGACCCACTATTGAAAACGACTTACTACTACCGACTATGACTGACAAATGAAAGACCCGACCTCTCGTTAGAGAGGGCGCCACACATGGTGAGCCGATCTCTTCGGCTCACTGCAAAGAGGTGCCCCTCTTCTAGATGGCAGCAGCGGCTCCTCCCACTCTTCACTTGTTTAC
>NW_019748083.1:0-208 GCF_002891405.2 Cryptotermes secundus | reverse complement strand
AGCTTTGCGGTGCTAGCATGCCAGATTTGCGTTGCTAGCTGGCCAGCTATGCGTTGCTAACTTGCTAGCTTTGCTTTGGCAGCTTGGTAGCTTTGCAATGCAAGGTGTCTAGCTTTGCGTTGCTAGCTTGCTAGTTTTCCTTTTCTAGCTTTCTAATATTTCTTTGATAACTTGCTAGCTTTGCGTTGCTAGTTTGCTAGTTTTGCGT
>NW_019748082.1:0-208 GCF_002891405.2 Cryptotermes secundus | reverse complement strand
CCACTGCCCTGTTCTTTTAGCTGTATTAAAGAGCCTTCTCATTTTTGTTCTGAGCCCTCTCAGCTGTTTACTCCTCCAAGGTGCTCTCCTTGGTTTGCAAGTGGTCCTAGCCGGACAATTCTGATAAAAGAATGAGATAATAGCCCATTGCAACTGGTCAGCAGACTGATCAGCATCCTTTATTGTGCATATATTTCGCGAGATTGTC
>NW_019748081.1:0-208 GCF_002891405.2 Cryptotermes secundus | reverse complement strand
CAGAACAGATGTCATCACTAGAGAGATAAATTCTCTGTATGGTAAGAGACATAAAAAACATAATCTTCCCACTTAATCTGCGCTGGGCGGAATTATAGTTTTCACTTCTGCGATAATGGAAGTCGAGTGATGTCCAAGATGGGTTGACTGATCGCATGATTTACCAGAGACATGTAGGCGGATTCCTTGTACGAGTATTTCGTATGTG
>NW_019748080.1:0-208 GCF_002891405.2 Cryptotermes secundus | reverse complement strand
TGAAGGCTAAGATTTTATATTCATAACACTGTAACTTTTTTTTAATTCGCTTAGTTGGGGGTGGAGTCCAGATGGGTCCACTCGGCACATCGGCCCCTGAGTGGCCTACTGTACCTGCCCCGGGTGATTGTGATGATGGAGAGTTTGGTCGAATGAAGATTGACAGGAGAAACCGAAGTACTCGGAGAAAACCTAACCCAGCGCCACT
>NW_019748079.1:0-208 GCF_002891405.2 Cryptotermes secundus | reverse complement strand
CTTGCTAGCTTTAAGTTGCTAGCTTGCTAGCTTTGCGCTTCTAGTATGCTAGCTTGTTTGATAGCGCTGCTAGCTTGCTAGCTTTGCGTTGCTTGCTTGCAAGCATTGCGTTGCTAGTTTGACAGCTTTGCGTGTGCTATCTTGCCAGCTTTGCGTTTCTAAATTGACAGCTTTGTGTTGTTAGCTTTCCAGGTATGGGTTTCTAGCT
>NW_019748078.1:0-208 GCF_002891405.2 Cryptotermes secundus | reverse complement strand
TTATCATGAGATTAATTAGGTAATTATTCAGCTGTTATAACTAACTAACTAATTAGTTTTAATTAATTAAGCACTTCGACATGAAGGCGTATGGAGGAGTGGATATATAGATGCATATTTTCTTTACCTCGACACAAGTTGGAAGTGAGTGGTCAGCTTCATGCCCCTGTCGCTTTAACCCCGAGGAAAGAACCCCCGGCACCCATTG
>NW_019748077.1:0-208 GCF_002891405.2 Cryptotermes secundus | reverse complement strand
TATTCTTTCTATATTTTATCTTTTATCTTATTTTGTATCTTCTATTTAATTGTAAACATAAACTTGAGACAAAAAATTTTGTTAGTATATAATATGACACGATGCAATGGTATGGATCCATACTGGTAGTTCAATAACTATACGTATTCCTATATGTAACTGTCTGATGACGGTCTTATACGACCGAAACATGTAGCAGGAATAAAGA
>NW_019748076.1:0-208 GCF_002891405.2 Cryptotermes secundus | reverse complement strand
TGTAGTCCGATACTGCTGCTCCATTTCAACCCAAACTGGAACCTGTCGACAAAATTGATTGAAACTGTAAGGTGTCAAATTTCATGAAAATCTGCCGTTATTTTCTCGAGTTATTCCACTCAGACATATGTGGCAAAGCCAATCTGTGCAACTTTTCATTAAGATCGCTCCAAGGACGCCATATCTGCGATTACACACTGGCAGATTG
>NW_019748075.1:0-208 GCF_002891405.2 Cryptotermes secundus | reverse complement strand
GACAGCATTAAGGTAAATAACTTCCACGGTGCTTTTGAAGCAGGGGAAAAAAAGCTGGGATCACTGCATATGTTCCCAAGGATACTATTTTGAAGGAGATGGCTACCAAAATTGAGTAAGTTAAGCTAGCGTTTATTTCTTTACCTAGTCCGGGAACTTTCCAATAGTATAGCAGTGCATTCTCCTACGCTGCAATGCCGTGCTATTG
>NW_019748074.1:0-208 GCF_002891405.2 Cryptotermes secundus | reverse complement strand
TGTTGGCTACTCCCTCTGTACTAATTTCGGAGTAGAGGGTTTTCAATGGATTTTCCCTGGCTGTGGGCGGGGCCGAGGTACCTCTTTGATGCTTACGAGTATTTGATAATAATATTATACTCCAGTGTAACCACAACGCTACTTGCAGAAGTGCTATTGCGTATTCTAACTCAGGCATTCTTAACCTAGATTGTCTGCCCAGGTGTTG
>NW_019748073.1:0-208 GCF_002891405.2 Cryptotermes secundus | reverse complement strand
GTGACTCTGTATACGTGGTATATTTATACTATAATGCCTTTACATCTTTCGGTCAGTTGTGACCATATTCAGAACTACTATTACATAAATAGTAATACATATGCTTAAAGTTTTGTATGAAGATTTTTAATTAAATTAAAAGGAGTTCAATTTAAAAAAAAAGTTGTTAATGTTCTTAATAATTAAAATCTTGAACCTCTTAAATTTG
>NW_019748072.1:0-208 GCF_002891405.2 Cryptotermes secundus | reverse complement strand
TGTGCATTTTAAATTCAGTTCCAACGCTCCTCTGTTACAAACCAAAGCAGTGCTCACTTCGATTCCTGCTAAATGCACAAGAGATTTAGGGCAATATAAAAATATTCAGACAGCTTTCTCTAAGTTGGTCTCTTGTTCATCTCTGCTGTGCCAGTGCTCAAGCTGTTAGTAGTCGGGTTCGAGTCCTGGTCAGATCATATGATATTTG
>NW_019748071.1:0-208 GCF_002891405.2 Cryptotermes secundus | reverse complement strand
GAACAAACCCATACGCACATCTCACCCCTTAATCAAAATTGCCAATGGGGCACTAATTGACCTCCCCACTCCCACTAACATTAGAACGTGGTGAAACTTCGGCTCCCTATTAGGAGTGTGCCTAATCGCACAAATCGCCACAGGACTATTCCTCGCTATACATTACTGCCCTAACACAGAAGCTGCATTTTCCAGAGTAGCACACATT
>NW_019748070.1:0-208 GCF_002891405.2 Cryptotermes secundus | reverse complement strand
TCCAATTGTTCAATGCACCGAATTCTTCACGAACATCTTCATTTCAATCCCTATAAGACGGTTCTTGTGCAAGAATTGTCACCACATGATTTTCAGAACGGAATAACGACGTGCAAAACGTTATTGGAACCTTTACCCCCTGTCGCACTTGTTTTCTTTAGTGCTGAGGCACATTTTCACCTATCCGGATATGTCAACAAGCAGAATA
>NW_019748069.1:0-208 GCF_002891405.2 Cryptotermes secundus | reverse complement strand
GCGAAGACTTTCATACCACTAGACCAGAAATTGATAATTCAGTGTCGCGTTCATATAAATATAAATATTGAACTCCCACCTCGCGTGGAACACACTGCTTCTCCATTACAAAGATCAGTTTGGTGGTACTGTTTTGTTGGTTCGGTTTGATAACTTTATTTTTCACTTCCTGTTCATCTTATCTGTTTGTTTATATCGCTGTAGCTAT
>NW_019748068.1:0-208 GCF_002891405.2 Cryptotermes secundus | reverse complement strand
TAATTACGATCCACGCATTGCTTTCATAACATTATGTCGGTATGGGTATTGCTTAACCGTTTTACCTAGCTTAGAATGCGCCTTCCATTTCTTGTTTAATTGTACTCTTGGACTGACTCTAGAGGGTTCCAATGATGGCGTGTAGCATTCGGGATTTCTGAAATTGTTAGCTTACTACTTATTTTCAATAGATAATATTAATGAAACT
>NW_019748067.1:0-208 GCF_002891405.2 Cryptotermes secundus | reverse complement strand
CGATGTCAAGAAAACATGGATCTATACATATTTCTTCATGGCGTAATGCTTAATTACTTAAATACAGGGACAACTTTACCTTATCTTCATTAATTATGTTTATCCTTTTCTGGATTATAGTGCAACTCTGTTTAATTGCATTTGAAAAGTCCAAGAAACTCTGCAAATACAGTCATACTTTAACCTGCTACTTCCAGATGTAGGAACT
>NW_019748066.1:0-208 GCF_002891405.2 Cryptotermes secundus | reverse complement strand
CCTGTAGCACACACATTAGTTCTATCTCCTGTCACCCTGCTGTGGTGTGTTCTACGACTCTGTCTCTCTTTCTCAGTAAACCTGGTCCATTTAGTTTTGACTTTCTCTCCCTGGGGTTTGCACTTTAGTATTATCACACTTATTGTACATAGCTATATGAAGATGGTTCACTTACTAGAGCTGAGGAAACAGACGCTCGCCATCACCA
>NW_019748065.1:0-208 GCF_002891405.2 Cryptotermes secundus | reverse complement strand
AATCCCACTTGACCAGACCCGGGATCGAACCCGGGCCGCGATGGGTAGACAGCTACTAACTGCTTGAGCTATGGCGCGGCCGTATAGTTATGTAACGACGGTATCATTAACTCGCTTGTAGCATCGATTTATAATATAATGAATTGAAAAGGATGTTGAAGGAAGCGGTCATAGCATAATTTAAGGTACTATCCCTTCTTTTACCAGG
>NW_019748064.1:0-208 GCF_002891405.2 Cryptotermes secundus | reverse complement strand
GCAAAGCTAGCAAGCTACGAACGCAAAGCTGGCAAGCTAGCAAAGCAAAGCTGTCAAGCTTGCAATGCAAAGCTCACAAGCTAGCAAAGCACTGCTGGCAAGCTAGAAACGCACAGCTGGCAAGATAACAACGACAAGCTGGGAAGCTAGCTGAGCAAAGCTAGCAGGCTTGAAATGCAAATCTAACAAGCTTACAGCGCAAAGCTAG
>NW_019748063.1:0-208 GCF_002891405.2 Cryptotermes secundus | reverse complement strand
GCTAGCTTGGTAGATTTGCGTTGCTAGCTTGCTAGCTTTTCGTTGATATCTTGCTAGATTTGCGTTGCTAGCTTCCTAGCTTAGCGTTGCTCTCTTGATAGCTTGCTAGCTTTGGGTTGCAATTTTGCTAGCTTTGTTTGCGAGCTTGCTTTGCTTTGCTATTTTGCTTTGCGTTGCTAGCCTTCTTTGCGTTGCCTGCTTGAATGCT
>NW_019748062.1:0-208 GCF_002891405.2 Cryptotermes secundus | reverse complement strand
AGAAACGCAAAGCTAGCAAGCGACCAACGCAAACATAGCAAGCTATCAACGCAAATCTGGAAAGCTAGCAACGCAAATTTACCAAGCTAGAAAGCTAGCAACGCAAATTCACCAAGCTAGCTAGTTAGCAACGCAAAGCTAGCAAGATAGAAAATCAAAGTTTGCAAGCTAGCAACACAAAATTAGCAAGCTAGGAAAGCAAAGCTGG
>NW_019748061.1:0-208 GCF_002891405.2 Cryptotermes secundus | reverse complement strand
GCTAGCTTTGCGTTGCTAGCTTGCTATAATTACGTTGCTCGCTTGTTAGGTTAACTTTGCTAGCATACCAGCTTGCATTGCTAGCTTCTCAGCCTTGAGTTGCTAGCTTACTATATTTGATTTGTTAGCTTGCAAGCTTTGCGTTGCTTCCTTGCTATCTTTCCGTTTCAAGCTTGCTAGATTTGCGTTGCTTGCTTCCTTGCTTTGC
>NW_019748060.1:0-208 GCF_002891405.2 Cryptotermes secundus | reverse complement strand
CGTTGCTAGCTAGCCAGCTTTGCGTTCCTAGCTTGGTAGTTTTGCTTTGCTAGCTTGGTAGCAATGCGTTGCTAACTTGCTAGGATTGCGTTGCTAGCTTACTAGCTTTGCGTTGATATCTTGCTATCTTTGGGTTGCTAGCTTGCTAGATATGAGTTGATAGCTTGCTAGATTTGCGTTGCTAGCTTGGTAGCTTTTCGGTGCTAGC
>NW_019748059.1:0-208 GCF_002891405.2 Cryptotermes secundus | reverse complement strand
CTCATTTATCATGTACAGAGCTGCCATTACAGAGTTAGCATTTTACGATGACTGCAGGGCGTGCAGTTAAGATGGAAACATGCTGCTTATGACAATGTAGTGGTAGTTGAGCATGGTAATGGTGCATAACACCTAGGATCACTGAGATTTTGAGCTTTGTCCATTCTGGTATTATAAAGAATGCAACATTTAGGAAACTGGATCTGCT
>NW_019748058.1:0-208 GCF_002891405.2 Cryptotermes secundus | reverse complement strand
AGGCCTAGGCCCACTGGGGCTGTAGTGCCAAGGAAAAAAATGGTGTAGATAGTCGTTTATAAGAAGTAATGGTAGAGTGGGAAGTAATTTGTGTTTTGTTCTGCTTCACACATTTATGGTTTGATGGCAGTTTCAGGCTGTGTGGCCAACTGGAAAGTTGAAACTGCTTTTGCATAGTATCTGATTTGAAATCTAGTAGTTCTTTTAT
>NW_019748057.1:0-208 GCF_002891405.2 Cryptotermes secundus | reverse complement strand
TTGCTAGCTTGCCTGCTTTCCGTTTCTAGGTTGCCATTTTTGCGTTGTTAGCTTTCCAGCTTTGCTTTCCTGGTTTGCCAGCTTTGCGTTGTTATCTTGCTAGCTTTCCTTTGTTAGCTTGCTAGATATGCGTTGCTAGATTGCTAGATTTGCGTCTCTAGCATGTTAGCTTTGCGTTGCTAGCTTGTTAGCTTTGCGTTGCTAGCTT
>NW_019748056.1:0-208 GCF_002891405.2 Cryptotermes secundus | reverse complement strand
GCTAATTTGCGTTGCTAGATTGCAAGCTTGCTAGATTTGCGTTGCAATGTTACAAATTTTGGGTTTCTGGCTTTTTAGATTAATAAATTTGTTTTGCTAGTTTAGTAGCTTTGCGTATCTAGCTTGCAAGCTTTGCGTAGCTAACTTGCTTGCTATGCGTTTTTTCCTGGGTAGATTTCGTTGCTAGCTTCCTAGCTTTGCGTTACTA
>NW_019748055.1:0-208 GCF_002891405.2 Cryptotermes secundus | reverse complement strand
TCACTGTCATCTGTGAGCCGATTGTCTAGAAAGCGTGGGAGCCTCTACGTCTCACAACCCTATGGGTCTCTACGACTTGTTACAGGGATAGCTTTACCTTACCTTAACATTACCAGTGGAAACTGCAAAGTATAGTTGGATATTGGAGAGGACAGAGAGGTTAAGGACATTCAACTGTTAACTCTTACCGATAACTGCCACATTCAGG
>NW_019748054.1:0-208 GCF_002891405.2 Cryptotermes secundus | reverse complement strand
CTAATCCTTCCAGCCGCACTATGTCCCTGGGATCGACTAAGCCTCTAACGTGCCAGGAATCTTCCTAGAGGTGGGAGGCTGGCGCATAAGGCTGACAACCTCACCATCATCTGCCAGCGATTTTCTAGAAAATGTAGGAACCTCAACGTCTCACAACCCTATACGCCTCCACGACATATTACAGGGTTAGATTTACATTTACCTTAGG
>NW_019748053.1:0-208 GCF_002891405.2 Cryptotermes secundus | reverse complement strand
GTTCAATTTCAGTGATCCTAAATCAGTAATCTCAGTATTAGATTAATCCATTCAAGATTTTCCTCAGTTTAGTGTTCAGATCCACTGCTTCCAAAACAACTCTTGAAGGGGGGTCTCACTGTATTCAGAATGACATTAATATGGTCTCTCATATTGTTTGACTGATTATCTGGATCATGCATAATTGTAATGGCAGTGAATACTTTCA
>NW_019748052.1:0-208 GCF_002891405.2 Cryptotermes secundus | reverse complement strand
GCGTTTATTCTGTGTTTGTGCTGTCCTGTGTGCAGGCAGCGGCCTCGCGATGAGCTGATCCCCCTTCTATGGAGTCCTAGCGACTGTAAGAAAAGATCAAGAAACTGGAAAAGCGGTCAAGGTTCAACAAAGGGCAAAAAAGCCATAGATAGGCTGTCATACAATGCCGAGCGTCCAATGAACAAATGGCCACGCCAGAAAAAAAAAA
>NW_019748051.1:0-208 GCF_002891405.2 Cryptotermes secundus | reverse complement strand
GTCGCCTTTGACAACATTTTTCAGTTGCTTCTGCAATTGAATTAATTTTACTGTGGACGTGAGAATTATTGGGGCGGCCTGCCTGCTTTGCCTGAGGTTTCCTCATCCAGCGTAGTGGTTTCTACAACAGAAGTTTCAGTTTCAGTAGCTTTTGGTGGCAACTTCTGACTTAGTGTTGCTTCCGACTGCTGCAGTTGGTTTTTTCGGA
>NW_019748050.1:0-208 GCF_002891405.2 Cryptotermes secundus | reverse complement strand
TGCAGTGGTCTCTTTTCTTCTCATTTTCCCACCACAAACCTGTGTTCATTCATCTTCGTGCCTATGCAAGCTGCATTCCCTGTCCATCTCATCTTTGATTTGGCCATTCTTAATATATATGGTGAGGAGTAATAAGTATGATGCTCCTCACTGTGCAGTTCTACCCTGCTTCCTCTTATACTGTAGCATGCGGAGCTGTTACTGTGCA
>NW_019748049.1:0-208 GCF_002891405.2 Cryptotermes secundus | reverse complement strand
TCTGAAGACACATCAGCGCATGCATAGCAGGGAGAAGCCATTTTGATGTGATGTATGTAATAAGTCATTTAGTGATCATAGCACTTGGAAGAAACATCAGCGCATTCATATTGGGGAAAAGTCATTTTGCCGTGTTGTATGTAATAAGTCATTTAATCAGCAATGTACTCTGAAGAGACATCTGCGCATACATAGTGGGGAGAAGCCA
>NW_019748048.1:0-208 GCF_002891405.2 Cryptotermes secundus | reverse complement strand
GTTCACCATTTATAATTTCTCCACTTACTCATATTTGTAATGCAAAACTAAATACTGGTATTTTTCCTGATAAATTAAAATTTTCCATAGTTAAACCACTATTAAAAAAAAGGGAGAACTCATAATATATCCAACCATAGACCTATATCGACCAGTGGAGGGATCTTGTTGAATTGAATTGAATTTATTTACATTCTATAAATCCTAA
>NW_019748047.1:0-208 GCF_002891405.2 Cryptotermes secundus | reverse complement strand
GCAGCTAATCCGAACTTTCCATGTGAGCTCTGGCATGTTGCGTCATCTAACACTCCAAGTAACAGCGTTGCCAGATCGCCAAGCGCGAAATTGAAAATGAGTCTCGAAACTTATTTTCCCGACCTTGTACATGTATGTAGTTGCAAAAGCACTGTTAAATATGGAAAAGAACCAAGTAAGATATTGACCTACTAATCGAAGTGCACAT
>NW_019748046.1:0-208 GCF_002891405.2 Cryptotermes secundus | reverse complement strand
CTTGGTTTGCGTTTCTATCTTGATAGCATTGCGTTGATCGCTTGAGATACTTTCGTTACATGCTTACTTGCTTGCTTGCTTACTTTGCGTGTCTTACTTTCTAGATATGCGTGGAAAGCTTGCTAGATTTGCATTATTAGCTTGCTAGCTTTGGGTTGCTAGATTTTTATCTTTGCGTTGCTAGCTTGCTATCTTTGCGTTGCTAGAT
>NW_019748045.1:0-208 GCF_002891405.2 Cryptotermes secundus | reverse complement strand
TGCGGGGCTCGTTCCGTGGGATAAAACGGCCCAATTAGGCTCCTCTACATCTGTTACTGCGTGGCTCTTTCCATGTGATAATGCGGCGCACTTAGCCTCCTCTACAGTTGTTATTGCGGGGCTCTTTCCATGGTGTAAACGGCGCACTTAGTCTCCTCTACAGTTGTTACTGCGGGGCTCTTTCCGTTTGGTAAATCGGCGCACTTAG
>NW_019748044.1:0-208 GCF_002891405.2 Cryptotermes secundus | reverse complement strand
CGTCCAAATTCTTTAAAATACACTTTCATATTGTAATATGAGGACCCGTTGCTGGGCAACGACCGCGAGATAAGCAAAGAACATATTCCCATGGCAACAGTTGAATTACAACAATGAAAAACGCCGTTTGCTGTGCGGTCCGTCTGCAGTTAGTTGAGTTGGAGTCAATTTGGAGTGTAGGAATTTGGTGTGATATGGCCGTCAGCAT
>NW_019748043.1:0-208 GCF_002891405.2 Cryptotermes secundus | reverse complement strand
GCTAGCCAGAAAAATAAACCGTGATAATGACCACATTAGTCAAAACATGTAGTGATGAACTGTTAAACTTTAAAGTTAATAAGTTTTATAGAATATAGATCGTAACTGATCCTTGGGCAATGTGGTGACGGCCTCTGGGACTGGCGTACTTTCTCGGACGAAGCAGTCTTCACAAGGACATCATGCTATATTTCCATAGCATGTGCAT
>NW_019748042.1:0-208 GCF_002891405.2 Cryptotermes secundus | reverse complement strand
GCTAGCCAGAAAAATAAACCGTGATAATGACCACATTAGTCAAAATATGCAGTGATGAACTGTTAAACTTTAAAGTTAATAAATTTTATAGAATATAGACCGTAACTGATCCTTGGGCAATGTGGCGGTGGCCTCTGAGACTGGCGCACTTTCTCCGACGAAACAGTCTTCACAAGGACATCATGCTATATTTCCATAGCATGTGCAT
>NW_019748041.1:0-208 GCF_002891405.2 Cryptotermes secundus | reverse complement strand
TATGTTGCTGGACATTATCCATCATCTTGTCTGTTCTCAAAAAAATTCTAATTTTTGGTGTTCAATTCAATTTCTGTATTTAAGTGTTTGCCAATAGTGAGTGGCGTGTAGCAGATGAGCACTGAAAGTGTACATAACAAAAGCTAGACTAAGGTTAAAACCAGAACTTCACTAAAATCTACTAATAGACAATAAAATAATACAGTTG
>NW_019748040.1:0-208 GCF_002891405.2 Cryptotermes secundus | reverse complement strand
GACAGCGTATGAAATCATTTTATATTTATACGGGGCATTTTATTTTCGAATTTTCTCACATGATAAATCCTTGCTATATATTTTTCTGTTAAACTATCTGCCTATTCTGACACCTGGAATATATTACGATATTTATAATGGTAGAAAATGCAATTTTTCCGATATTTTGACATTTTTTACAACGCTCTCAAGTGCCGGATATCACAAT
>NW_019748039.1:0-208 GCF_002891405.2 Cryptotermes secundus | reverse complement strand
TATCTATCTTATGTTGTAGAAAAGTATTTACCTCTCCGTTGCCTATTAATGACCGACATTATTCGTTCCACTATTCCGGCTTTCAGCCGTCATGTCACAATATCAGCAGTACTCCCACAGTAAGCATCTGTACAGTATGGGTAGGCCTACTCCAAACCAACTCGTCGAATAGTGAACGATTATTTTAGGAGAATGGTCTGTGAGCAAT
>NW_019748038.1:0-208 GCF_002891405.2 Cryptotermes secundus | reverse complement strand
TAGCTTGCTAGCTTTGCGTTGCTCACTTGTTAGCTCTGTGTTGCAAGCTGGTTAGATTGCAAAATTTGCGTTGCAAGCTAGATAAATTTGCGTTTCTATCTTACTAGATTTGCGTTGCTAGCTTGCTAGCTCTTTGTTGCTAGATTGCTAGATTTGCGTTGCTAACTCCCTACCTTTGCGTTGCTAGCTTCCTAGCTTTGCGTTGCTT
>NW_019748037.1:0-208 GCF_002891405.2 Cryptotermes secundus | reverse complement strand
CTTGCTATCTCTGTGTTGCTAACTTGTTAGATTGCTAGATTTGCGTTGCTAGTTAAATAGCTTTGCGTTTCTATCTTACAATATTTGCGTTGTTAGCTTGCTATCATTGCTTTGTTAACTCCCTAACTTTCCGTTGCTAGCTTGCTAGCTTTGCGTTGTTTGCTTGATAGCTTGCTAGGTTTGCGTTGCTAGCTTGCTAGCTTTGCGT
>NW_019748036.1:0-208 GCF_002891405.2 Cryptotermes secundus | reverse complement strand
GGGAAACCGAATTTCTCGGAGAAAGCTTGCCCCAGTTCCACTTTGTCCACCACAAATCACACACGACCTGTCCCGGGCTCGAATGCGGGCCGTCGCGGTTAAAACGAGGCGACTAACCGCCTGAGCCGTTGCACGGCCTCTAGTTTCTGCAGTTGATACGTCATCGTTACGTAATCTGCAAAGAATAAAGCGAGAGGATGAGACTCAG
>NW_019748035.1:0-208 GCF_002891405.2 Cryptotermes secundus | reverse complement strand
GTTCCAGTGTTGCCATACATTTTTCCGTTGCTTCAAGTAGCTAGCGATGGGAATTGCATATTCTCCACACTTCACCAATTTCTTTCATCTTGCATCCTTCTGAATATTGAACAAATGGATGATAATACAAGGGAAGGTTACAAAATATGCCTGGAAAAGCAGAATGCATGACGGCAATGTAGACATAATAAATATTAGTACAAAAAAT
>NW_019748034.1:0-208 GCF_002891405.2 Cryptotermes secundus | reverse complement strand
TATTATTAATATTGTACTGTCTTGTATTTCATTTTTGACTTTTCTATATCCAATGGTTGTACTAGTATGGATCAACAGAAATAAAATAAAAAATTAAAAAAATTAAATCACCTTTCTTGTAAAGCGACACAATGATGGATTCCTTCCATTGCTCAGGCAATTCTTCCTTATTCCAAAGAGAATTAATGGATTTATGGATCTCAGAATG
>NW_019748033.1:0-208 GCF_002891405.2 Cryptotermes secundus | reverse complement strand
ATAATATACAAAGCGACAGTTTTGCCTGTGGTTCTCTATGGGTGTAAAATTTGATCTCTAGGATTAAGGGAGGCACATAGATTGTGTTTGAGAACGGGGTGCTAAGGAGAATATTTGGACCGAAGAAAGATGAAGTAACAGGATGCTGAAGGAAACTACGTACTGGATAGCTTCATGACTTGTACTCTTCGTCAAGTATAATTAGAAT
>NW_019748032.1:0-208 GCF_002891405.2 Cryptotermes secundus | reverse complement strand
GCGCCAGCCTCCCTTTACCCCCAAAAGCAATTGAAGAATATTACTAGTTCTCATTTCTGATAGAGGCTTAGTCCACCCCTGGGCCATAGTGCGGCTGGAAGGATTAGATAAATCAAATCAAATAAAAAAAAAAACACACACACACACAAACCAAAAAAAAAAAAACGACCTCATCGGGATTCAATCCCGGGACCTTCCCGCTTGTAGC
>NW_019748031.1:0-208 GCF_002891405.2 Cryptotermes secundus | reverse complement strand
TGTGACGAAACATTCCTTTCTGTATGCTACTCTTTTCTGTTCACACATTAAATTTCTAATTTTGCAGATAATAAAATATCAGGTGCAGAGCGACATTTTCCAACAACATTGTCATCAGTGTCGATCACAATGGCCTCGTCGTCTAAGCCATGAAATGTCTTCACCCGCTCGAACATTAGGTCATAGGTTAGAATCCCACTCGAGGAAT
>NW_019748030.1:0-208 GCF_002891405.2 Cryptotermes secundus | reverse complement strand
TTGAATTTCCTTATATTAACTTGAAATCAGGAATAATTGTAGGTCAAAATTTCATAAACTTCGTTGGAATTTTTCAAAACCTTGTTTATATTAGTTAAATCTAACTTAACATCGATCAAATTTGACTTAACCTTCCCTAAAATAATGTGGAAATCGTTAATAATTTGAAAGGAAAAACATTTATTAAGACGAAATCTCTCACATATTG
>NW_019748029.1:0-208 GCF_002891405.2 Cryptotermes secundus | reverse complement strand
CATGTCAGTATATCTCTGCCTCTCCCTCCATTCACCCAGTGAAGAAGGTGAAATGCATTAATTAGTGTTCTTTCTCTATGGTGTGTAATTTAGAACTAATCTAGACTTCTTGCCCTGTCCAAGAAAAGTCCGTTACACCCTCAGAATGAGACTCTTCCTTATTGCTCTTGACTACCAGTGACTAACATTCACTTCTATTTGGGATACA
>NW_019748028.1:0-208 GCF_002891405.2 Cryptotermes secundus | reverse complement strand
TTCCCACTGCAAGAAATATGCACGTAACAATAGAATAATTGTTGGACGCTTCGTTTTCTATGCGGTCCGTATTTTATCAAAAGAAAGATATTTAGTTCTTCCCAGAACTTCTTGCTAATGATACTGTCAGTAACTAACACTTTCATTTGTGGCAAGTTTCATACATTCATTCATTCATTCATATCCCTGTTGCCCCTATGTGGAGCAC
>NW_019748027.1:0-208 GCF_002891405.2 Cryptotermes secundus | reverse complement strand
TAATTATCATGAAACATAATCCTATCAAGCAGTTCACAAAATTAATAACTTCCCTTAATTCCAAACATTATCGACCATCAGATATGCTCATTCTGGCAAAATTCGTATTTGACTCACAGTCGACGGTGTGCTGGTTGCTGTGAATCGTGGAGCCATGACTCAGTCAACAACTGTAAGAACCTCCCTGTACAAATACAAAAAGATAAAT
>NW_019748026.1:0-208 GCF_002891405.2 Cryptotermes secundus | reverse complement strand
AGGAAAGTCCAGGAAAACCAGGTGGGACTGAAATTAAATGGAACATATCATCTACTGCTGTATGATGATGGTGTCAATCTATTGGGTGATAATAAAAATACCATGAAGAAAAACAGAGAAATTTTAATTGACGCTACTAAGGAGTTTGGTTTAGAAGTAAACCCAGAGTAAACTAAGTATATGTTGCTGTCTCGTCACCAAAATGCAG
>NW_019748025.1:0-208 GCF_002891405.2 Cryptotermes secundus | reverse complement strand
CATGGGGAAACCCACCCTCTCTAAATAACTAACTAACTAATTGTAACAGGAACAGTGATAGCTCAGTCGGTATAGCGACGGGCTATAAGCTTGACAGCCAGGTTTCGATTCCCGGTAGAGGCAAAATTATTTTCTCTACCACAGCATCGAGACCGGCTCTGGAACGCACCCAGCCTTCTATCTAATGGGTAACGGGGGCTGTTTACCC
>NW_019748024.1:0-208 GCF_002891405.2 Cryptotermes secundus | reverse complement strand
TATTCTGAAATCGGGTCTAGTCAGACATAATGAGTGATTTTTACCCTTTTGCAATCAGATTATTGCGACAGTTTAACCCTGTACATTCAAGGGCATTGATCAGCTCAGGTCGGTGAACCTAAGAGGTCGCAACCGTTACCTTAACTGCGTGCCCATTTTGATACTTTCTTGACTTGTGTTTATTTGACTTTTCTGCTGCCCTTCAGGC
>NW_019748023.1:0-208 GCF_002891405.2 Cryptotermes secundus | reverse complement strand
CTTTGCATTGATAGCTTGCCAGCTTTGCGTTGATAGCTTGCCAGTTAGCATTGTTAGCTTGCCAGTTTGTGTGCTAGCTTTGTAAGATTTGCTTGTCTAACTTGCTAGCTTTTCGTTGCTACCATGCTAGCTTTCCGTTGTTAGCTTGCTAGCTATGAATTGTTAGCTTGCAAGCTTTGCGTAGCTAGCTTGCTAGCTTTGAGTTGAT
>NW_019748022.1:0-208 GCF_002891405.2 Cryptotermes secundus | reverse complement strand
AGCTTATTTTTTACTATGCGGAGTTGTTAGCCACACGCCCAACTCACAAGCTGGAGGACCACCCCTTGTCGGCTGTCCACTACTTCCTATTCAACATTATTTACAGCTGCCCTCCATATCTGGAGGCCATTTTCATCCACAACCTGAGGACGCGCCGTGATCGAGTCAAGGGCATGTAGCACGAATGGGGGAGAAGCAGAATGCATAT
>NW_019748021.1:0-208 GCF_002891405.2 Cryptotermes secundus | reverse complement strand
TTATAAACGATGTCGGCCTAATGTAAGGAATTCCTTTAAATTTCTGATAATTTCTATATCATTTAATGAATTTTAATAAAATTATCTGTCATTCAAAGTAATTTAAGGAATTTTAACCAAATTTTGAACGAATTCAAACTATTTTATAAAATTTTCTCCGAAAATTCTTTGACGATTTCACATTAATATAAGGAATTACAGACAATAT
>NW_019748020.1:0-208 GCF_002891405.2 Cryptotermes secundus | reverse complement strand
ATGTTGGTAATTAATGGAATATTGAGATAATGTGAGCACAGCAGTACAGTTGATAGAGGGCGAGACTTGCTGGGGTGTAGCATTTAATCAACTCACATCTGCTTTTGGCACAGATATTACTCGTATAAACGGTGTGGAACAGAAGGATGTGGAGACTGTGTCCATTTCACTGTCAGTGTGCTCAGAATATTTGCATGTCATGTCATAT
>NW_019748019.1:0-208 GCF_002891405.2 Cryptotermes secundus | reverse complement strand
TCCGGCTTTCCCACCAATATCCTATGTACATTCCACTTCTACCCCATACGTGCTACATGCCCTGCCAATCTTATCCTTCTTGACTTGATATTCTAATTATACTTGGTGAAGAGTACAAGTTGTGAAGCTCCTCATTATGTAGTTCTCTCCAACCTCCCGTCAGTTCATCTCTCTTCGGTTCAAATATTCTCCTCAGCACCCTGTTCTC
>NW_019748018.1:0-208 GCF_002891405.2 Cryptotermes secundus | reverse complement strand
GGAGTAGAGAAGAATTTCTTGCCCCTGTAGGAGATCGAACCCCTCCCGCCCAACCCATAGCCCTCCGCTATACCGACTGTCTATCACGTCTGATTATCAGAAGTACACGGCCAAAATCCTTCCTTGAAATTTATAGCGAAAGAAGAATAAAGTTGCCTTCTGTAATGTCTGACTGTCGAACAAGTAAATACTTTTAACATAATAATAT
>NW_019748017.1:0-208 GCF_002891405.2 Cryptotermes secundus | reverse complement strand
GCTTGCAAGCTTTGCGTTTCTAGCTTGCTAGATTTTCGTGGTTAACTTGCTAGCATTGCGTTGCTACCTTGCTAGCTTTCAGTTGCTATCTTGCTTGCTTTGAGTTGCTAGCTTACTAGCTTTGCATTGCATGCTTGCTTGCTTGTTTTGCATTGCTTGCTTCCTTGCTTCCTAGCTTTGCGTTGCTACCTTGCTAGCTTGGCGTTGC
>NW_019748016.1:0-208 GCF_002891405.2 Cryptotermes secundus | reverse complement strand
CCTTTAAATTATCGCTGGCACATGTTTATCAGCGATATATCCTATTTATTTGTGACTTATTTAGAGAAAATATCAGTAATTAAGATTATTCGTTAAGTGACAAAATTATTACTGACCAGTTAACTGGGAATGATGTAGAAATAAACTGTAAAATAAAGTTGTACCTGCGCTTAACGAATTAAGCACTACGCCATGAAGGCGTATGGGG
>NW_019748015.1:0-208 GCF_002891405.2 Cryptotermes secundus | reverse complement strand
GCCTTAGACCGCTGGGCTACCGTGACCGACATATGAACATTTTACGTTTGTAAATTGAAAACCACAAGAGAGAACAGGAGTGGGCAATGATTGTTGCATCCCATTGTCAAATACAGTCTCATCTCATGTTATCTTTAACCAGCGCTGACTCAACTTCCTTGTTCTCTTGGATTTCCTTTGCTCTGTTCAAATGAAACATGCATTCCGT
>NW_019748014.1:0-208 GCF_002891405.2 Cryptotermes secundus | reverse complement strand
TTCTCTGACTTGAAATTCGCTGTTAGTACGATCACGGAAAGAGTGGCCTACAAAACGATTTCAATGAAAGCCATGTCGCTCTTTCGTGCTCGATAATTTAAAATAAACGCTTAGGAATGCGTGACGTAGCAAGCGGCAAGCGCAACAGTTCTGGAGGTCGTGATGGAATAGTCATTTCGGTGTGCAGAGACAGAAAGAGAATGCTCAC
>NW_019748013.1:0-208 GCF_002891405.2 Cryptotermes secundus | reverse complement strand
CACACTCTGCAGTTCACCCTTAGGCGCACACTAATGTTCTCAGCCTTCACTAGGTCATATCCTGGCAATGGATTTGTGACAGTCTCACTGTACAGCCTAATTCGTTTTTTGACATATCAATCATTGGAATGCAATCGCCAGAGACTCGATTCTAATTCTAGCTGTCAAAGTCACATTGCGACTGACGGTCAGTCAGTCTTGGTGTCGA
>NW_019748012.1:0-208 GCF_002891405.2 Cryptotermes secundus | reverse complement strand
GGTCTGAGCCGGTCACGGCAGCCGAGCGGTCCAAGGCATGCACCGCCCTCGCTCGCCCGAAAGCCGAGATCGGGGGCTCGAATCCCAGCCAGGGCATGGATATTTATGTGCGTTTTTCTGTGTTTGTCCACAGGCAGAGGTCCCGCGACGAGCTGATCACTCGCCCAAGGAGTCCCACCGTACGTGTAAGATTTTGAAAACCCGAAGT
>NW_019748011.1:0-208 GCF_002891405.2 Cryptotermes secundus | reverse complement strand
ATTGTATAATATTCTGATAGAGTTTGGGATACCCATGAAACTAGTCAGGCATACTAAAATGTGTTTAAACGAATCGTATGGTTAAGTGCATATGGGTAAATATGTGTCTGATCATTTTCGTATCCAGAATCGTCTAAATAAAAGAGACGCTTTGTCGCCACTGCTTCTAAAATTTACTTTAAAATATGCCATTAGGGAGGTCAAGGAA
>NW_019748010.1:0-208 GCF_002891405.2 Cryptotermes secundus | reverse complement strand
TGCAAGCCAGGAAGGAGAATTTCGGAGTGCTTGAAATCCTGACGTGTTAGAATGGCTGTTCCGCCACCCCGCTGATTTAGCCTGTCAGGCCTGTACGTTATGTAGTTCGGACATTTAAATTTCGTGGATGGCCGTAAGTGGGTTTCACTTATTAGTGCTTTTGGTATGATATTGGTATCCAGGTAATCTATAAAATCGTATTTTTTTT
>NW_019748009.1:0-208 GCF_002891405.2 Cryptotermes secundus | reverse complement strand
CAACAGTTACACTGTTCAGGGTTTGAGGTTCTCCCAGCGGTGGTTATGAAGGTATAACTATTTATCAGACACGACAGATGAATGTGACACTATTGCATTTGCCCGAATATAATGCGCACCGAAGTTAGGAAAATGTGTATTGAATCTGTACTTGAACGTGTGTACTTTACAGAAATATCAGGGGAATACATTGTGTTTCAAGTTTCGT
>NW_019748008.1:0-208 GCF_002891405.2 Cryptotermes secundus | reverse complement strand
AGTCCCTGTGGGCGTAGGCCTACCTCCATGAAGTTCTCCGGTTGTGTACTTAGGTATCCATTTAAACCTCTATTATGGTTTTACTGAAGTCTGTCTGGCAATTACTACATTTAAAAGTAAATATTTTGGACTGTGCACGCGCTTACACTTTTTTCCCCTTGGCACCACAGCCCCCGTGGGCCTAGGCCTACCTCCATGAACTTCTCCG
>NW_019748007.1:0-208 GCF_002891405.2 Cryptotermes secundus | reverse complement strand
GGCATTTTTGTTTATATTTAGATGTAGGTATCTTTCAGAAGATCATATTCAGTCTTTCATGGCCATTATGGTGCACCATCTGTAGATGTAAGTGACAGTTTCAGAACCAGTCTTATATAAATTATATTTAATATATTCTAGTCACACCTATTTCATTCACTCTTTAATATACCCAAAGGAATTGCCAGATTCATAAATCAGATACACT
>NW_019748006.1:0-208 GCF_002891405.2 Cryptotermes secundus | reverse complement strand
TGTCGTGCACCTAAGGCTCGAGTGACTGTTGATAATGATAAGCCCCTTCCCGCCCCATGGAAGCGTAGGCATGCTTACGTCCACACAGTACGCGTAGGAATCGACGATTCCCATTGTCTAAATCTTCTTCCGTACCAGCAACTTGCCCATATTTGGCCCCTCCGACTGTCCTAATTAATGGGAACAACCCTGTATACAGCTCGACAGT
>NW_019748005.1:0-208 GCF_002891405.2 Cryptotermes secundus | reverse complement strand
ATATGTTTAATACAATTATTATGTTTCTGGACATTATCCATCGTCCTGCTATTATTTAAAACAATGTTTCGGAGACTGGATTCTGCCTCTGTCTTCTGGTAAAACCTATCACCGGAGATATGGACTAGCTTTACTAATTTACAGGGGGCACGCGGTAGCGTAGTGGTTGAGGCACTCTGCTACAAGCCGGAAAGTCGCGGGTTCAAGT
>NW_019748004.1:0-208 GCF_002891405.2 Cryptotermes secundus | reverse complement strand
TTGATGATTTTTTACATTACATTGCATTCCCTGGATCCAAAGTTACTCAGAATGACTGAAGATATAAACACAAAAACATGTGTAAAGTACAACTAAAGTTTTCACATAAGAAACCCCAAGAAAACACAGTTGTTATTCATAAGGCTATTCAAAAATACACCCACACACATATACATGAATGATGTCAACTTACGCTGTTGGCACAAGT
>NW_019748003.1:0-208 GCF_002891405.2 Cryptotermes secundus | reverse complement strand
CAAAATTTAAGAATGATGATTTGGAATTGAAGCTGAGTAAATTTATCCGCATACTATACTATACAAATTTTACCTACCGACCGAGCGACCGCCGCTTGTCCTACTTCGATTACAACCTCGAAACAATTACGAGTTGTACGTAATCTTCTGTGATGTCTTTAAACTTTAAGAATCTTGTGGTGGAGGAAAGGAGTGGGGGGGGGGGGAA
>NW_019748002.1:0-208 GCF_002891405.2 Cryptotermes secundus | reverse complement strand
TGCTACCATTGTATTCATTGCGGACAATGTTGGTCACCTTACACACTGCTACTGACTCCAGTGGCAGTATTGTTTGAACAATTAAGGTGTTATTACTGTATTTACTGTGAGCATTATTATTGTCTTTATCAGGGATATACAGAGTGTTTCACGACTTCAGGGAATAACTACAGGAGGTGATTTCCTAGGTCTTTATGATCAAAAAAGT
>NW_019748001.1:0-208 GCF_002891405.2 Cryptotermes secundus | reverse complement strand
TAGCTTGCTAGCTTTGAGTTGCTAGCTTGCTAGCTATTCATTGCTTAATTGCTTTGCGTTTCTTGCTTGCTAACATGCATGCTAGCTTTGCGTTGCTAGCTTGCCAGCTTTGCGCTGCTGTCTTGCCAGCCGTGCGTTGCTAGCTTGCTAGGTGTGCGTTGCAAACTTTCCAGCTTTGCGTTGCTAGCTTGCCAGCATTTCGTTGCTT
>NW_019748000.1:0-208 GCF_002891405.2 Cryptotermes secundus | reverse complement strand
CTGTATATGTAGAAATGTCTACTGCTTTTTATATTAGTTCGTTAATAAAGCGAGTTTGAGGAGAAATGGCGAAGTCATTTAATGCGGCGTTCCAAACCAGATGAGCCCCATCGAGTCATTAGAGGCAAACAAACACCGTTGAGGACCGTTTGTCTTTTGTTACTGAGTCGTCAAATAAACGTTGCCGATATGCTTTGTGGAGGGGGGG
>NW_019747999.1:0-208 GCF_002891405.2 Cryptotermes secundus | reverse complement strand
GTGAATTTACTTGTCGCGTTACATACCCAACACGCGACAATATATATTGTCACGTGTTGGTTATGTCACGCGACAAATAACTTCACGTGGGTGTCGGATTTAGCGAATCTTTATTGGACACTCACACTTACACCTTACAATTATCACCACTTGCAGTATCGCCTGACTTCTGGCCCAGTACTTCAATGCGACGTCTCAACTATCCTTG
>NW_019747998.1:0-208 GCF_002891405.2 Cryptotermes secundus | reverse complement strand
TCTGAATGCCTGAACCCTGCCATCTGTAATATCAAAATTGCAGTCTCTCATATCGCTGCGGTAATAACCTTAATATTACTTGAAAATCTAAACCAATTTTCGGTAACTGTTTATAATACGCTACCGGAGCCATCTTAACAGCGTACTTGATAAGCCTCTACCATTTGTAACACCAACACTGGAGCCTCTCGAACTGCTGAGGTAATAA
>NW_019747997.1:0-208 GCF_002891405.2 Cryptotermes secundus | reverse complement strand
CTGAGATTCATTGTCATTTAACTAAATAATAATTAATTTAAAATACAAGATTAAAACGTTGAAACCATTTTAACAGAAGGTGCACATTTTGGAGGCTCTGTATCTGTACAGAATTTCAGGATCATACACTAACTGATGGGGGCACATGGTAGCATAGTGGTTTAGGCACTATGCTACAAGTTGGAAGGTCGTGGGTTCAAATACCGAT
>NW_019747996.1:0-208 GCF_002891405.2 Cryptotermes secundus | reverse complement strand
CACAGTAATAATGAACCGTCATGTTTCATAAAATGCTGGGAAGTTCGTGAGTAGCTGCACAATTGGCCGCTTCTCAAGAAGGGCTCCACTCCATAAGTAAGCAAGCTGTGCCAGTGTATAAATATGTTTGTCTGTGCTTTTTGGATTGAAGCCTATAACCTCATAGAAGATTAAAGCAGGTCTGTCGACCAAATTCTTCTGTGTAGGT
>NW_019747995.1:0-208 GCF_002891405.2 Cryptotermes secundus | reverse complement strand
TTTATTTTTCATTTTTTTGTGGTCGTAAGTCGACGACCAAGTGTACTGACATTTGGTGCAAAGAAATGTTCATCTGAAGAAAGTGGTGATCTATTTTTGGAGAACATGAGTCACATGATGATAGATCAAACATGGGTAATGCGTCATTGCAAATTTTCACTGCAGTTTCTTCTGCTGTTTGAGAAGTGCAGTCTGGCATTATCATGGT
>NW_019747994.1:0-208 GCF_002891405.2 Cryptotermes secundus | reverse complement strand
AAAAATATTTTCTCACTCTTTGATAGTCAATATTTTTGGAAAAAAATGACATGTAGTTACAATTCTTGCATGGAGAGAGAGAGAGTCATTGCATGCATTCAAAGTGGCCACTATCAGCGGTTAAACAGCGTCAATGCTGCCGAACTGCTCAGCAAACTACAGCTGTCAGTGTGTCCAGTGTGATGACTGCACACGATGCTTCGATGGT
>NW_019747993.1:0-208 GCF_002891405.2 Cryptotermes secundus | reverse complement strand
GAATGGATCTGAAAGCTGGAAATGCAGTTTCTATTGAAATATCCTGAGAATGAACAGGGTATATTTGTGCAGCGTGGTGGGGAGACCGCACATTGAGTATTTACGAAAGCGAGGAAGAGAATAAGGATATAATGATAAAATAATTGTCGTAGATTTCATACCTTACGTTATAACGGCAGCGTAGTAACTTCAGTGATCGTTAGTTTGA
>NW_019747992.1:0-208 GCF_002891405.2 Cryptotermes secundus | reverse complement strand
CACTCAGGTAAAGGGCCTCTTTGCCTGTCACTGTAGCTGAGCGGTCTAAGGCATTGTCTTCGCTCGTTCGGAAACCTGGACCGTGGGTTCGAATCCCACGCAAAGCATGGATGTTTGGTATGGGTTTATTGTGTGTTTGTTTTGTCCTGTGTTTATGTAGAGTCCTTGAGACGAGCTGCTCACTCGTCCAAGGAGTCCTACCGTCTGT
>NW_019747991.1:0-208 GCF_002891405.2 Cryptotermes secundus | reverse complement strand
CCACGTCTCAATAGCACTGAGACCTCGCTGCAGCTTACTGAGAATATAACCCTCTTTGTGGTCTGTCGCATATATACAGGTGTCGTCAACAAAAAACCTATATAGTCACCGAGTGTTTGTAGCGTATCGTTTATTTATCGTATATAGACTGTACAGTGTGGAGGAGAGAACAGAACCTTGTGGCACTCCTGCTTGTATATCCCTTGGT
>NW_019747990.1:0-208 GCF_002891405.2 Cryptotermes secundus | reverse complement strand
GAAGTGAACGTAGTTCATAGAGATAGGCCTAGGCCCACTGGGGCTGTTGTGCCAAGGAAAAAAAAATCTAATAGAAGTTTACGGAGGTTTCGAAGAAGAATACAGCCTCCATCTGCATGGTAGAATTGTAAGCCAAACTACATCTAAGAAGAATGCAAAGCTCTGCTTGCTGCTTGTAATAGCAATCCAATTCAAAACTTCATCTTTA
>NW_019747989.1:0-208 GCF_002891405.2 Cryptotermes secundus | reverse complement strand
TGTGCCCATGAACCTGGGAGGTACCACAGTTAAAACACAGCTGGCTCAGTCAGTAGACAGTACTGTCACTTGAAAGGGCACCCATTTAAACTGGGACTGGTAGATAGCTCCCTCTGTGAAAGGTGCCGTGACATGGTTCACATGCCCTGTTTGTGCCTGAAGTTGTGACTGAATTGTGATTTTGTTGCATGGGACTCCAATTGAAGGA
>NW_019747988.1:0-208 GCF_002891405.2 Cryptotermes secundus | reverse complement strand
TCTGTAACAGGCCGTGGAGGCCCGTAGGGTTGTGAGACATCGAGGGCCCCAAATTTTCTAAACATTCGGCCCACAGATGGCGGTGAAGTTGTTAGCCTTACGCGCCGGCTGCCCCCCCCCCCACCAGGAAGATTCCTTGTACTCATTTCTGTTCATAATGTTTCTGGAAGGATTAGGTCAATTGAAAAATCCACTGACCTCATCGGGA
>NW_019747987.1:0-208 GCF_002891405.2 Cryptotermes secundus | reverse complement strand
TTGTGCTATGATTCGACTGCCCAACATCCGCCGGTAATGTTATCAGCTGTTAATCTTTATACGGTGGTCTTCATTTCCGTCCCCAGTAACCGTGGTATGCCGACACAGCGGCCGAGCGGTCTAAGCATGAAGTGTCTTCTCCCGCTCGAACACTGGAGTCGTAGGTTCGAATCCCACTCGAGTCATGGATGTCTGTGTGCGTTTATTC
>NW_019747986.1:0-208 GCF_002891405.2 Cryptotermes secundus | reverse complement strand
CTTAGACCATTCTGGATAGGAAATTTATCAGACAACTGTTTACCTGTACAGACTTTACTATATGTTTTATTTAAACACATTTTAATCAGCCTAACAGTTTCATGGGTATTCCGAACTCTATCAGAATACTGTACAATACTTCCCTCCTAACTTAATTATAGACTTTCTTGAAGTCTACAAATAGCTGATGTACTTTCTCATTGTACTC
>NW_019747985.1:0-208 GCF_002891405.2 Cryptotermes secundus | reverse complement strand
CTACGCAACAGTGGAACTGTGTTTTCTGTGCGTGGTCCGTACCGAAAGGATATGAGATAATACGGGAATGGGAACTGACTTCACTTGAGTTCTGAAGTTCCGAGGGAACAGCAGTATGGCCAGAAGAAGGAATCGAAAATTTAGTGTATGACGTTACATGTCGTATAGTTACAGTAATCTTGAGAGTGTAAGAACTAATTGTAGTCAC
>NW_019747984.1:0-208 GCF_002891405.2 Cryptotermes secundus | reverse complement strand
CAGTTTGAGTTGCTAGCTTGAGATCTTAGCATTGGTAGCTTGCCAGTTTGCGTTGTTTTCTTGCCAGCATTGCATTGCTCGCTTTGTTGCCTTGCGTTCCTAACTTGCAAGTGTGCGTTGCCAACTTGATAAGTTTACGTGGTTACCTTGCTAGTTTGTCGTTGCTAGCTTGCTAACTTTGCGTTGCTTGATAGCTAGCTTTGCGTTG
>NW_019747983.1:0-208 GCF_002891405.2 Cryptotermes secundus | reverse complement strand
GGGAACTGGACAAAGAACGCGGGCTTGATAGTGAAACTCAATGGCATTTGTCCCTTTTCATAGAGACAAGCCTACGTAGCACGAATTTAAGTATATATATATACACCGGCAATGGGTTTACGTAACTTTACTAAACTACTTATTTTTTTTATTGCTAGTGGGTTGAGACTAAGTCCACTTGGTACTGTAGCCACTTCTGGCCTATTGT
>NW_019747982.1:0-208 GCF_002891405.2 Cryptotermes secundus | reverse complement strand
GAAGAATGATGGCAAGTGATCGTAGGTTAGAAGTGTATTTCGGTGTGATAGACAGCGGATTGCATTCTCGCCATCTAATGTTCCAGGCTTGCATGTGCTAGCAGGTAGTATAAAGCATCAGGGAATTAATTTCTTTCCATCTATTAAAGTTGTTAGAGAATGACATTGTTTACAGGAAAGCAAGAGTTGTTACAGCTGACATTATTGT
>NW_019747981.1:0-208 GCF_002891405.2 Cryptotermes secundus | reverse complement strand
AGATTTGAGACTTCTCTTTTCGTCGCCTCCTACGACTCTCAGGGTAATGGTGGAGGCATTAGACCCCGCCTCCACGCGGGTGACTGACTGCTCACTTGGAATTCGGCGTTATACAGCCTCGGGGCGGACCACACGGAAAAATAAAGTATCTTAAAATTTGTATGGGTGTGTACCGCTCCGTTGCCTAGAAATGAACGTTTTTTGTTGT
>NW_019747980.1:0-208 GCF_002891405.2 Cryptotermes secundus | reverse complement strand
CCGGGAGGAGTCGGGTTTCTTCTACTACCTGGCGTAATCTCTTGAATACTGCTCTTTCGAAGATTTTGTTCTTTACTGGGAATAGGCTCGTAGGTCCATATGAGTTGGCTTCCGCCGCGGTCTACCAGATTCCAGAACCATGTGATCTGCGTGATTTTCCATGGAACTGGCGAATATCCCGTCCTGATAGTCGAGTTACATTTAATGT
>NW_019747979.1:0-208 GCF_002891405.2 Cryptotermes secundus | reverse complement strand
TTGGTAGCTTGCAAGCTTAGCGTTGTTAGCTTGCTAGCTTCCTAGCTTTGCAATGCTAGCTTGCTAGCTTTTCCTTGCTAGCTTGCGAGGTTTGCGTTGCTAGCTTGCTAGCTTTTTAGATATGCGTTGCTAACTTTCCAGCTTTGCGTTGCTAGCTTGCCATCTTTGCGTTGCCAGATTTCCTGCTTTGTATTTCTAGATTGCCAGC
>NW_019747978.1:0-208 GCF_002891405.2 Cryptotermes secundus | reverse complement strand
ACTGCCTACATACACATGAATCATACTGTCCTTTATTATACCAAATGCCTAACATTACCTAGATAACTCCACTGTTAGTTGTATTTGTAAAAGAGAAGGTAAAGTGATCCCTGTAAGAGGCAGTAGAAGTTCACAGTGTTGTGAGATATCAAGGCTCCCATGCTTTCTAGACAACTGGCTCACAGATGGCAGTGAGGTTGTCAGCCTT
>NW_019747977.1:0-208 GCF_002891405.2 Cryptotermes secundus | reverse complement strand
ACACACACACACACACATACAACATCCATGCTCTGTGTGGGATTCGAACCCACGATCCCGGCCGAGCGAGCGAAGACAATACATGCCTTAGAGCGCGCGGTTACCGTGACCGGCAATTAAAATACAAAGGTCGGATAAAAAATAGCGGCAAGACCTCTATAGTTCTGAAATTACTTTATTACCTGAGGTGAACACACTTACATTCCTT
>NW_019747976.1:0-208 GCF_002891405.2 Cryptotermes secundus | reverse complement strand
GGTCTTGCGACGGACTGATCCCCCGTCCAAGGAGTCCTACCGAAGCGAAAGCATTTCACGGATGCCCTATCCTCCAAGTGGGAGCAAGAGCAAAGAGAGAGAGGGTAAAGCTGTTCCTGTGCTTAACTAATTAACCACTACACCATGAAGGCGTATGGGAGAGGGCACTTGTTGGAGGTGAGTGGTCAGCTTCACGCCCCGGCCGCTT
>NW_019747975.1:0-208 GCF_002891405.2 Cryptotermes secundus | reverse complement strand
TGCTTGCTACCATTCAGTCCAGAACCTTTTGTCTTGTCTGCTGTCGAAAAACATAAAAGTTAGAATATACAAAACTATCATTTTGTCTGTGGTTCTGTATGGGTGTGAAACCTGTTTGCTGATTTAAGGGAGGAACATAGACTGAGTGTGTTTGAGACCATGGTGCTGAGGAGAATATTGGACCAGAGAGATGTGAAGTGACCAGAGG
>NW_019747974.1:0-208 GCF_002891405.2 Cryptotermes secundus | reverse complement strand
ATGGTAGATTCGCGTTGCAAGCTTGCCAGCTTTGCGTTGCTAGCTCGATAGTTTTGCTTTGGTAGCTTGCTATCTATGCGTTGCTAGCTTTCTAACTTCCAGTTGTTTGGTTGCTAGCTTTACCATGCTATCTTGATAGCTTTGCTTTGCTATCTTGCTAGATTTGGGTTGCTTGCCTGCTTGCTTGCTTTGCAATTGCTGCTTGCTT
>NW_019747973.1:0-208 GCF_002891405.2 Cryptotermes secundus | reverse complement strand
AACCACATTTCACAGTGTTATTGTACATGAACACCTGTTGTTCCAGTATATTACTCAAATGTGACATTTTGACACTGGAAGATGTGTGCCTGAATGAATGTTTGTTTAATGCAGTAGCAGGGGCCAGGATTGTATAGTATATAAGGTAGCTTTGTGGTAGCTCTTCAACAATTTATTGGTTCAATATCGAAGGAAATTGTATTGTATA
>NW_019747972.1:0-208 GCF_002891405.2 Cryptotermes secundus | reverse complement strand
ATTCTGTTAGAAAGTTTCCAGGCGTCACCCGCTCGCCCTTCTGATAAGGGTAGCATGAAAGTAAAGACGTTAGAATAGTTAGAAGCAGGAGTTTGTGACGACAGGCGGAGCACATCGCTACAATTTCACAAAAATATGGTTCTCACCTGTGCGTCTCCTTTACAAAAACAAAGAAATTAACGCTGATTAAGGTAAATAATCGCTGCTT
>NW_019747971.1:0-208 GCF_002891405.2 Cryptotermes secundus | reverse complement strand
GGACTTGGATCCTTGAGATCTTGCAAAATCAGTCATTAAAACTTTAACAGTTATCTTCCAGTTCCGGCCACGCGTTGCTGTGGCTCAGTCTAACGAAATCTCGACACAGCCTCTGTTGTCATCTCCGGGGAAGCGCTGCCGCAGCCGAGTGCAAACTCAGGAACTCTGCTGTGATTTCACTCGGAATCTCTTATGATACTTGTGACCT
>NW_019747970.1:0-208 GCF_002891405.2 Cryptotermes secundus | reverse complement strand
AGTGTAGTAATATCAAAATGTCCCTCAGGTAGCGTAATATACACGTATAATATAAGGCTCGGCTCTGGAAAACTTAGCAAGAGATGGGATACGCCGTGTATTTTGGAAACGGAGCTACGCAGTTCGAAGGAACAGATCACCTCCATCTTCGTGGTGAAAGAGTAAGCGAAACAAGAATGCAGCATGAAGAAGGCCGGCTGAGCACTAT
>NW_019747969.1:0-208 GCF_002891405.2 Cryptotermes secundus | reverse complement strand
ACTCACATGTGACTTGTGGATTTTGACTGCCCCAAATCCTGCAGTCGTACCTGTTTACAACTACATTGACATGGAGCATCGCCTCGACCGAGAAGCACACTTGGCGGAGGAAATCGGGTGACGCGTCAGTTCTTTCTAGCATGTCTGCAGTGAGGTTTGTGTCTGCTACTTGGTCACTCGGTTTTAGTACATGAATCATTTGAATCTT
>NW_019747968.1:0-208 GCF_002891405.2 Cryptotermes secundus | reverse complement strand
TAATAAGAGGGTAATAATGATTAGGAACGCGTTTACCGGGCCGTTACCTAGCAACTATAAGGTGGAAACACTGTAATGCAGGCCGACAACAGAGGAATTGTTTGAGGTGGTCCGACTCGAAGCTATTTATAGAGGACAACTCTCTGCTCAAGAGTTAATGCGCGATACATACACACACAGACAACAAGGTGATCTCATAAGCCTTCTT
>NW_019747967.1:0-208 GCF_002891405.2 Cryptotermes secundus | reverse complement strand
AGGGGCGTTGTCGTGTAGCAACAGCCAATTCTTCCTATGCCAAACATTTCGCTAGGGGATTTGCCTAGTTTTTGGCAGAACATGATGTTTGCCCTTTGTTCAAACTGCCACATGTTCAATTTGTGCCACTTGCATTTAACTGCACTTCACAATAGAGGCCATAGTTCTGCTTACACTGTTCACCTGTTTGCATACAACTGCCTCTTGC
>NW_019747966.1:0-208 GCF_002891405.2 Cryptotermes secundus | reverse complement strand
ATATATGTAATTATATTGGGAACATGATCACTGCCATGGTATATCTGAATCAGTGGCATGTTGAGGGACCACTGTATATTGTTTGAAATGTGTTTAATAAATTTGTTGAAATTCTTATTCATGGTGTTGTAAGAGTTGTGTTTGACTTCAGTTGTGTATTGTACCATTGGAAATAGAGCTTATGTGAGAAGATGTTACATGTGAGAGA
>NW_019747965.1:0-208 GCF_002891405.2 Cryptotermes secundus | reverse complement strand
TAGTAACGCAAAGCTAGGAAGCTAGCAACGAAATCTACCCAGGAAGAAACGCATAGCAAGCAGGTTAGCTACGCAAAGCTTGCAAGCTTGATACGCAAAGCTAGTAAACTAGCAAAACAAATTTATCAATCTAACAAGCCAGAAACCCAAAATTTGTAACATAGCAACGCAAATCTAGCAAGCTTGCAATCTAGCAACGCAAATTAGC
>NW_019747964.1:0-208 GCF_002891405.2 Cryptotermes secundus | reverse complement strand
TTTTTTCAGTCAGTCAGTATTTCTCAGATAGAAATTTATTTCTTACCACTGCATGTTTTACATAGTCCATGTTGAACCAAGCCACGATGCACACAATGCCCATACAGAAGGAACGCACATACATATTTGCGATAGTATACAATATTGTCGCGTATCGGACGTATATATCGCGACAAATAACTTCACGCCGTATTTGGTATAGCGAATT
>NW_019747963.1:0-208 GCF_002891405.2 Cryptotermes secundus | reverse complement strand
AAGAAGTAGGCCTTGGTTGATTACTCAGCCGTGTAAGCTTATAAAATGCTAGAAAGACGATCGAAAATAGGATAACATTGCCAAGTAGTTTGGTAGTTACCAACGTTTCGGAGGAATCTACTGCCTCCATCTTTAAGATAGATGAAAATAAGGGCAGAATGTTACTCCGAAACATCTGTAACGATCTACCAAATTTCTCAGCATCATT
>NW_019747962.1:0-208 GCF_002891405.2 Cryptotermes secundus | reverse complement strand
TGCTACATGTCTCAGCCTTACAAGGCCATCGTCAGGCAACACTTATTTAGGGATTCTAATTCACTGTACGCTAATCATACAGTTAGAAGAGTGACTGGACTAGAGACTGTCCGCACGTTATACTATGCTCATTTCCAATCTTTATCATCATACGGACTGATACTTTGGGGCAACTCGGTAAATGCAAAATTGATCTTTAAATTACAGA
>NW_019747961.1:0-208 GCF_002891405.2 Cryptotermes secundus | reverse complement strand
TAGCTTGCCAGTTTGCGTTGCCCCTTGCCAGTTTTGCGTTGCTAGATTGCTAGATTTGCGTGGCTAGCTTCCTAGTTTGCGTTGTTACCTTTCTAGCTTTAAGTTGCTAGCTTACCAGCATTTCGTTGCTAGCTTGATAGCGTTGCTTTGCTAGCTTGCTAGATTTATGTTGCTTGCTTGCTTGCTTTGCTTTTCATGCTTGTTAGCT
>NW_019747960.1:0-208 GCF_002891405.2 Cryptotermes secundus | reverse complement strand
GATCGGCAGACATGTTCAGTGCTTGTGACTTCACCTCTAATTCCTGGGTTACTATTAAATTAGTCTCCTTTAGATGTAACACTTTTTCAAACACAGTGTTCAATTGTGTGATCGCATCTGCTATCTTAACAGCCAACCCAGCTACAATCTTTTCGTCACTGTTCACCATCATTTCCTGGTTTGCGTTTATTACAGATGGAAGCTTTCC
>NW_019747959.1:0-208 GCF_002891405.2 Cryptotermes secundus | reverse complement strand
TTTTGTTTCGGGTTTTTGTGTGTTTTTCCTTTTTTGCATGCGACAAGGTTTGTAGACTGGAAAGCTTGTTATTAAACTAGAGTAACGGGAAATGGTCCACTGACGTAAAGGTATTCCTAAATTATAACTAATGATTGAACTGTGATGTTTTGAGGCTTGATCTGCGTGGAGACTGCCTCTCGTGGCATTGTGAAAATACAAATACTGT
>NW_019747958.1:0-208 GCF_002891405.2 Cryptotermes secundus | reverse complement strand
GCTAGATATGCGTTTCTATCTTGCTAGCTTTGCGTTGCTAACTTGATATTTTATGCTACTAGCTACCTAGCTTTGCTTTGCAAACTTGCCACCTTTGCGTTGCTAGGTAGCTTGCTTTCAGTTGCTAGCTTGCTAGATTTGTGTAGCTTGCTTGCTTGCTTTATTTCGTTGCTAGCTTCCTAGATTTGAGTTGCTAAATGGCTAGGTT
>NW_019747957.1:0-208 GCF_002891405.2 Cryptotermes secundus | reverse complement strand
GAATTGTTTTATCAGTTGTAATGTAATTTCAGAGTTTACATACTAAAATGTGGATTGGAAATTAGCTTTGTTTCTGCTTTGGTGGAACTAGTATTTTTACAAAATGGATATTGATGTACAAGAATAGCTGTTCCAATATATGCTATACAGTATGACTCAGTATAAAAAAGTAGTCTGAAATACACAGTAACATAAAGCAGCCCTAAAA
>NW_019747956.1:0-208 GCF_002891405.2 Cryptotermes secundus | reverse complement strand
ATTATTACATTATGTATTCTTGATTACATGCATTTTAGTTCATATGTGATCTTTGGCACACAAGAATTTGTGCTCAGTTAGGTTCTAAGCTCAGCTTTATTTCAAAGGATGATTCTGTCTTCTGGGTTATAACACCTTGTAGTCTGGTGGTGAAAGTCTACCAAGGTCTCGAAGGAACATATCATCTCCATCTTCAAGATCCAAGGGT
>NW_019747955.1:0-208 GCF_002891405.2 Cryptotermes secundus | reverse complement strand
GCTTTGCGTTTCTAAATTGTTATCTTTGCGTTACTAGCTTGCTAGATTTGCGTTTCTAGCATGCCAGCTTTCCGTTGCTGGCTTGCTAGCTTTGCGTGGATATTTTGCTAGCTTTGCGTTGTTAGCTTGCAAATTTTGCGTTTCTTTATTGTTTGCTTGTATTGCGTTTCTTGCTTGCTATCTTTCGTTGCTAGCTTGCTAGCTTTGC
>NW_019747954.1:0-208 GCF_002891405.2 Cryptotermes secundus | reverse complement strand
TACATGAACACGTATGTGAATACAGAATTGAACTGAATTATTAAAGGAAAACATAATGACAGAAATGAAACGTACTTTCATATATTCAGCCGTTCTCAAAGTAAAGTAAGAAGTGGATGCGTAAAAGGACATACATTGCACCGAAAATCTTTGAATCTGTATTATGTTATTAGTTACGTACTTATCTCTCAAAGAAATTCACTGCTTG
>NW_019747953.1:0-208 GCF_002891405.2 Cryptotermes secundus | reverse complement strand
TCAGTTCTTGATCTTGACAGCAGAGAACTGTCTATCCGAGTTAGTACAAACTTCGGCCGCTTGTAACCTTCAAACCGTTATCACAAGTCTAATATTGCTTTCTCAGCAACATGTCCGTTTCTGAAAAGAACTCTCCCTTCTTGGTGCAAAGTGCCTCAATTTCTGACAAAACGATTCTGTCAAACAGTGCAATATCCTAAGAATTGTT
>NW_019747952.1:0-207 GCF_002891405.2 Cryptotermes secundus | reverse complement strand
TCTGTAAAGTGTTAGGACTACTACTACTACTACTACTACTACTACCGCTACCACTGCTACAACTATTACTACTACTAATGCTGTTGCTGCTACTGCTACCACCTATACTACTGTTGAACTGTTGATACCTTCTGTAGAGTTAGGCCTACTACTACTGCTGCTCATACTAGTGTTAGTGCTACTACTACTACTACTACTACTACTACT
>NW_019747951.1:0-208 GCF_002891405.2 Cryptotermes secundus | reverse complement strand
ATCGGTTTTTTCTTTTGTGAATATGCTTAGTCTTTATCAAGTGTACGTATAGCACATACAGCATGCTATTGAAAACTGTTCTTTTGTGCTATATACGAGTCCTCTGCCAGTCCAGGCTTTGGAAAGCAGATCATGCGTATCTTACTTATCTTATGCTGCAACGGCAGCTTAGTTACTTGAACAGTCGGAAAATTAACCGCTTCAAGTT
>NW_019747950.1:0-208 GCF_002891405.2 Cryptotermes secundus | reverse complement strand
CATGGGCCTTCCGTGACAACACTCGACTAGACATGTAGGTTACTGAGGAACTGGAGGTGTTTCCGTGGTAACGCGTGCTTAGGCAGGCAGTTATCGCAGAAACGAAATGCAGAAATCTTCGAGGCGGTGTCTCCTATCACGGCCGCTTAACAGTTATAACCATAAGTCAGAAATCAGAAGTCAAGTCTTTAGTTTATGTGGTGTAGTT
>NW_019747949.1:0-207 GCF_002891405.2 Cryptotermes secundus | reverse complement strand
GAACCGTTGCACGGTTTACAAGATAGCAACCGAAAGCTAGCAAGTTAGCAACGCAAATCCAGCAATTTTTCAAGCTAGAAACTCAATGCCAGCAAGTTGCAACGACAAGCTAACAAGGTAGCAACGCAATGCTAGCAAGCTAGCTACGCAAACCTAGCAGGATAGCAACGCAAATCTAGCAAGCTAGCAACGAAAGCTTGCAAGCAA
>NW_019747948.1:0-208 GCF_002891405.2 Cryptotermes secundus | reverse complement strand
AACGTGCTTCTGTTGGTTTCCAGAAAAAAATATTCGCCTTCTGGTACCATAGGAGAGTCCTTGTAGGATACCTGTGTCCAGGTGAGAGGTTTCATTGTTGTCATTGACGCTAGGACCGTTGGGATTGAGTGTGTGCTGTCGCACATCAAGGATGGCCAGGAGTGTGTAGTAGCCTACTACAGCAGGATCTTATCCAAAGCTGACAGCA
>NW_019747947.1:0-208 GCF_002891405.2 Cryptotermes secundus | reverse complement strand
TTTTAATCTAATTTGTATTTCATACAGTCACTCTCGGTAAAAAAATGTATATACAATTTGATTCTATATTATTGCTGGGTTTTCGTGGCCTATAATTTTAAAACCGGGAAAAACAAAATAAAACTGCTTACGGAATATAAAAATGTGACATTATTTAATATTTAAGAAAGCAGTCTTCTGGGATGTAGCACCGTGTAGATGTGGTGTT
>NW_019747946.1:0-208 GCF_002891405.2 Cryptotermes secundus | reverse complement strand
AATCTCATGCTTTCACATGCCAAGTGCTTTGTTTGCTGCCTGCTTCATGCTGGGTTCTTGCTTGGCTTACTCTTCAACCCTTTTGAAACCCTGTTTTCTGATACGCCATTTGACTTTCGACAGATTACATGATGATATATCCCAGGAGGCAGAAGACTTCATGACCACTGCTGTGTGTACCTCAGCTCCTACAGAAATGAACCAGTTT
>NW_019747945.1:0-208 GCF_002891405.2 Cryptotermes secundus | reverse complement strand
ATCATCAAACTATTGTAGCTGAGATTTTTTGATTTCCTTGAAATGAAGCCAGGGTCCCTCATCAGGAAGCTAAGAAACCAGTCTCTATTTGCCTGTCCACCTTTCCGTGGACACTGTATCCTGTGTTCCTAGCATACCTGAACAGCAAACTTGCGAACTTGAGTTTCTGTACGTCCAAAAACCACTTGATGTAAACGGGCGATTCTTT
>NW_019747944.1:0-208 GCF_002891405.2 Cryptotermes secundus | reverse complement strand
CATGTCAAATATTTTGGAGCCGCTGCATGAAAGTGTTTGTGTGCATGCTGTGGTTTTATATAGGCAAAACTCAGCAGCCTATGCAGTATTGTATCCCAGAAGACTGAACTCTTCATAACCACTGCTGTAATAACCTCAAGTCCTGCAGTTAAATTTTTCTTTGTACCATATATATTTAGCTTGATCATTGTGTTGCTGCCTTGCATGT
>NW_019747943.1:0-208 GCF_002891405.2 Cryptotermes secundus | reverse complement strand
AAAGTTGTTGGCTATGAAAATAGTGAGATTCACGCTCCGTCCACTGCAACCTCTGAGATAGGAGGCCGTATGCTACAAGCCGGAAATTCACGAGTTCAATTATCAATGAGTTCATTAGAATTTTTAATTGACCTAATACATCCATCTGCGCTATGGCCCTGGGGTCGACCCAGCCACTAACAGAAATGAGTACCAAGAATCTTCCGCC
>NW_019747942.1:0-208 GCF_002891405.2 Cryptotermes secundus | reverse complement strand
ATTTAGACCACAGTCGACGCCACTAACCAAAAAAAGCAAACAAAATCAAAGAAGCAAATTAGCTAACTAACGTCATGGATCTGAGTCCTTAAGAAGGAAAGAGTTCCTCAGCCAATCAAGATATTTCGAGCGTTTTATAGGTTCAGAAGTTTCATTATCGTGTTCACTAGAGCCCGCCACTGGTGTCCATCCTGAGCCAGACGAATTT
>NW_019747941.1:0-207 GCF_002891405.2 Cryptotermes secundus | reverse complement strand
TGAGGCACCCACATCTTCAAGACAATCGGCTCACAGATGGCGGTAGAAAAAATAATTTAAAGTGTAATCAGTAGAATATAAAATGGAGGAATGTGAGCAGAACTGCATGAAGCATCTCTATAGAATGACTGATCGAAGTACGAGCATCTCGAAACAGATTCCATTGTTTTTTTTTATTGCTAGTGGGGTGGGACTAAGTCCCTTGTA
>NW_019747940.1:0-208 GCF_002891405.2 Cryptotermes secundus | reverse complement strand
ATAAACAGGTCTGTCATTATATCATTTGTTTTAGCGCGTTCGAAACGAAAATATTAAAAAAATACGCCTATTAACTTCGCCATACCAGTCCGTCCGTCAGCGTAAATTATGTAGAGTCGCCGAATGAAAAATCATGAAACTGGAATTAAAATTGTACTAAAACCTCTCCAACCGTTCCATTTTTCTTTAAAATAAAATTACAATATTT
>NW_019747939.1:0-208 GCF_002891405.2 Cryptotermes secundus | reverse complement strand
AAAGGTAGTGGAAGATCAGTACAAAAAGTCGTAGTAGACAATTCAAAGTCTATGTATTTTTTTCCAACTTCTGAAGAAGAAATAGTCTCAGTAACATCTAAATTGAAAGGAAAAGCCTCTTCAGGGGTAGATGAAGTCCCAGATTTTTTAGTAAAAGCATGCGTTACATGTATAAAAAAGCCTCTTAGGTTTATATTTAATGAATCTA
>NW_019747938.1:0-208 GCF_002891405.2 Cryptotermes secundus | reverse complement strand
AGCTTTGCTTTGCTAGCTTGCTAGCTTGGCGTTGCTAGCTTGTTAATTTTGCGTTGCTACCTTGATAGCTTTGCGTTGCTCGCTTGCTAGCTCTGCCTTGCTAGATAGTTAGATTGCTAGATATGTGTTGCTAGATTGCTAGCTTTGCGTTACTATCTTACTAGGATTGCGTTATTAGCTTGTAGCATTGCGTTGCTAACTTGTAAGT
>NW_019747937.1:0-207 GCF_002891405.2 Cryptotermes secundus | reverse complement strand
GACGTTTCGGAGGAACGTATCGCCCCCATCTTCATAGTCACCGCCGTGAAAGCCTCAAATCTTACATTACTGTCTGATATTCCATAGTCATGTTTTTAGAATATGTTTCCTTGGCCCTCAATCTTAGATTTCTAAAGAATCTATGTAGTTAGAAGATGACAGGGCAAAAGACAAGTTCTCAGAGAGATGTTCGTCATATTATGGATA
>NW_019747936.1:0-208 GCF_002891405.2 Cryptotermes secundus | reverse complement strand
TTTCGCCTGAGACTGCTACCCTGGTTGAAGTTTTTCGTGATTTTTGTCAGTCCCCTCAAACAAGTGCTGTGGTTGCAGCTAAGATCAGACTGGTGAGAGTGGACTTCAGAAGAAATGGACTTCAGGAACGTGGAAACAGCATAATAAGAAAATGAGGATACTTTGTTCTATTTGTAATACAGTGTAATTCGGAGCGAGCGCAATGTTT
>NW_019747935.1:0-208 GCF_002891405.2 Cryptotermes secundus | reverse complement strand
ATCATATCAACCTCCTTCCAAAGTATGGTTATAATCATCTTCCTCGTTTGATATGCATGACCCCAGGCATTGGATCAGCACCATGAACCTTCAAATCCATCAAATTTGTCAGTTCTAACAACTGTGGTATCTTACCTGCATATAAAATATTGTAACGTGTTTCATTACTGAAGACGCCATTCAGATTTTTAATTGGTTTATTTAACAA
>NW_019747934.1:0-208 GCF_002891405.2 Cryptotermes secundus | reverse complement strand
AATATACATAACACAGACATAGAACATAATGAATATGATTACAAAGAATTGAATGGAAATGAAAAACATATTAACCATTTATACTATAAAATTCCTCCAGTTTGTGAAAACAGTGCAACATCAGATATCTTCTTAAGAAACTTTTAAAAATTTTAGGCATCTGTACAAGTTCTTTTAATTCAAGTGGTAATTTATTAAAAATTTTAAT
>NW_019747933.1:0-208 GCF_002891405.2 Cryptotermes secundus | reverse complement strand
AACCCCTCATTAAAGTGTATCATGATTATTTATTTTTGACGAATATTTAAACATTATTTTATTTATTACTGTATTCGTAATTACATCCTCTGTGTAAACGTTGCAGATATGTTCCACAGATGCAGTGAGATGTGTAACGTGGCGTCGTTGATATATTTGTCATGCAGTTAAAGTAATCTGTGATTGATTATTACAATTATTATTATTA
>NW_019747932.1:0-207 GCF_002891405.2 Cryptotermes secundus | reverse complement strand
ACTGAGGGGTCAGAGTTCGAATTCCGGTAGGGTCAAGAATTTTCTTTCCTCCAAGTCGTTCAGAGCGCCCACCCAACCTCCTATCCAATGAGTACCGGGGGCTCTTCCCTCGGGGGCAAAGTGGCCGAGGCATGAAGCTCACCGCTCACCTTCAACTAGTGCCGAAGTCAAGAAACGTATTCATGGCGTAGTGCTTAATTAGTTAAG
>NW_019747931.1:0-208 GCF_002891405.2 Cryptotermes secundus | reverse complement strand
AAAAGAAAATTTTCTTTGCAAGATCTGAAGCTTTCACAGCACCTAAAGTTTGAGAGAATCTTCTCAAGCTGCCAGTCATATCAGCTGATTAAAAATTACTGACATTCCAGGGGCCATCTCTGTACCCACCAACGTGGTCTGATCGAACAGTTGACAGCCCAAGAAGATTTTATCAAGATTCCCTTTATTTTGTTATTTTATGACCTTT
>NW_019747930.1:0-208 GCF_002891405.2 Cryptotermes secundus | reverse complement strand
GAATACACAAATTATTCTAAATGGTATACTTACCAACTATGCTTACTGCCCAATGAACAGCAACGGAAAAGAAACTGTTCTATGTGCATACGTACCTAAATACGGTTACTGTAGTTTAAAAATAATCGAATGTAAGCCTTACTGCTGTCTTACGTCAAACTACATATATATATATGCGAATCCTACGAATAATTTGTTCTACATTTTT
>NW_019747929.1:0-208 GCF_002891405.2 Cryptotermes secundus | reverse complement strand
AGGGTCCCTGTGTTCAACAGTATGTTTCCATAGCAATGGAAAATCTGAGATTTGAGGATCTCATGGTGATGAATATTAAAACTGTGGTCTCCTGGAATGTGAAACATAACTGCCCTCCAAAACATTGGTAACCTTCTACCAAAACAAGCACTGCCACATGGCATAAAACTGTAGTCATAATGAAGAATCTTTTATTCTTTTTTTTTTT
>NW_019747928.1:0-207 GCF_002891405.2 Cryptotermes secundus | reverse complement strand
GGTCCTTCACGGCCTGTTACAGTGATAGCTTTACATTTTTTGTTTTACTTTTACTACAGTGCTAGAGGAACTCATCTTGTAGTACGATGAATGTGCAAGTCTTTGCAAGGTCTACATGGAAGAATAGTTATAGGTTGTACTGTATATTATTCCTATCAAAGATTCATTTAATCATTTCAAGATACATACCCTGTAAACTTCATTTCC
>NW_019747927.1:0-207 GCF_002891405.2 Cryptotermes secundus | reverse complement strand
GGGGGGGGGGTAAGAAACTATGTTTCCGGTTTTGAGGGTAACCGGGCAGTGCCCGCTCGTACTGTATATGTTCAGAATTGATTTTGATATGACGCTGGAAGGGCTGCATTATAGTAAAATGTTTGATAACATTTGGAGGGCTACATTAGGGCGAAAATTTTATGGTACCTTTGGGAGGGCTGCAAGTGAAGCAAGCGGCGCTACGTG
>NW_019747926.1:0-207 GCF_002891405.2 Cryptotermes secundus | reverse complement strand
GTATTCTGCACTTTGACAGTAGTATTATTCTTAATGCGTGTCGCTATTATTTTTGTGTTATGGGATGCCTATTCCTCCTATCACCGTATTGCGGCAACTTTGTGCCCCATGGGTTCTTGGCTACTGATCCAGAGGTCCATGTTCGATTCCGCGGGCTACCACATTTTCTAAGTAGTATTGCAGGAATCTTTGCAAGGCATCTGTTAC
>NW_019747925.1:0-207 GCF_002891405.2 Cryptotermes secundus | reverse complement strand
GAGAAGCAGGATGGGGTGTTAATACACTGGATTCATCTGGCTCAGAACAGGGACCAGTGGAGGGATTTTGTGAACGCGGTAATAAACTTTCTGGTTTTATAAAATTTTGGAACATTCTTCAGTAGCTGAGCGACTGACAGCTTCTCAAGAAGGGCTCGGATCCATGAAGTTAGTTAGTTAGAACATGTAGGTCTATTTATTGTTCTC
>NW_019747924.1:0-207 GCF_002891405.2 Cryptotermes secundus | reverse complement strand
GCCGTAGACTCTACAGTTACTTATTTTTACAGGTTATAACTTGACACAGAGTTCATTAGTATTCGTAAAGTATTACTTAAACAACATATTTATAGGCATCACATTTGATTTAAGATTTAGTGGTAGAGTGTTCCTTAGCCTGACTACCTGATGTTATATCCCAGTAGATAGTACTCTTCATAATCAGTGCTGTGAGAACCTGAAATC
>NW_019747923.1:0-207 GCF_002891405.2 Cryptotermes secundus | reverse complement strand
GTTAATGACAAGCCAAAGCAAGAAAAATGCATGAATCAGGCACCCTGCAGATGGAGGCAATATGCTCCTCCAAAATGGTGGCTCACTCAGCACAACAGTGTTATATCGCAGATGACTTGTAGAAATAGCATCTTACAGATTCATAGGGTTTGTAGTCAGTATGATATATAAATTTCATCTGGATTCAAAACTGCTAACCTTACAGTC
>NW_019747922.1:0-207 GCF_002891405.2 Cryptotermes secundus | reverse complement strand
GTCACACTTCTGCAAGCCTATTGCATCAATCTGCCATGTGACACCACACTGTGAACACACATTGTTTTTACACAAGTGCTTTCTCAACTTCGTGTTTTGTTTTCTCTGCAATGGATGGCAAAATTGAGCAACAAGTCTGCATCAAGTTTTGCGTGAAGCTCAGTAAATCCACTACCAAAACCCTTGAAATGCTTTGTGAGGCTTTTG
>NW_019747921.1:0-207 GCF_002891405.2 Cryptotermes secundus | reverse complement strand
TTTTTTTTTGGCTCTTCCAGCCAATTTAGGGCTCTGGCCTCTTACTCAGTTTCGTAATTTTTTTTTTCACAGACGGTAGGACTCCTTGTGCGAGTAATCAGCCCGTCGCAATTCCGCTATATAAACAAAGAAAAAACTCATACACACACCAAACTTCTATGCCCTGAGTGGGATTCGAACCCACGATCCCAGTGTCCGAGCGAGCGA
>NW_019747920.1:0-207 GCF_002891405.2 Cryptotermes secundus | reverse complement strand
GGCCTGACCTATAACGAAATTTCTTCCCATTTTAATACGTTGCTCGAACATAGTTGCAATGTCACATGGTTGCATTGTCGCTGAAACGTATTGTCAAGTGATAGAGTGACTAGAGAAGGGGCTTGGATTGGGAATCGGATATATTCCACACTTACGGATCGTAATTACAAGTAATTATACCCGTTTCACTAATTCCCACGCTTTACA
>NW_019747919.1:0-207 GCF_002891405.2 Cryptotermes secundus | reverse complement strand
CAAAGTGATAATGATAACGATAGTGTCCGAAATAGCCATAATAATTATAGTGGTCACAGTAAATGCAACAATAGTGTCTAAAGTAACCACAATGTTGTAGCGTGTAGGAACTGTTGCTACACAACCTCCGCGAAATGGGCGGATATACCAAGGCCCTTTCTGGGCAACGGCTCGGTAAAAACATTCCCGCGAAACAAATAACGGAAC
>NW_019747918.1:0-207 GCF_002891405.2 Cryptotermes secundus | reverse complement strand
AGCAACGCAAAGATAACAAGATAGAAACGCAAAGTTAGCAAGGTAACAATTCAAAGCTAGCAAGCACGCAACGCAATTCTAGTAAGCAAGAAACGCGTTATCTAGCAATCTAGCAAAGAAAGCTAGCAAGCAAAAACGCAAAATATGCAAGAAAGCAAGCAACGTAAAAGGCAGCACTCTAGCAACGCAATATTAGCAAGCTAGCAA
>NW_019747917.1:0-207 GCF_002891405.2 Cryptotermes secundus | reverse complement strand
TGACAATAAAAACTGTTTGTTCCGATAATGGTGGTGAATTTTGCGACAAATTATTCAATGACATGTTAAAACAAAAGGGAATTCTCTGTGTCGTATAACCCACAACAGAATGGAACAGCCGAAAGAGCTAATTGCAACATTTTGGAAAAAAAAAAAACAAGGTGTATGTTGTATGATTCCAGCTGCAACAAAAGATACTGGGCCGAA
>NW_019747916.1:0-207 GCF_002891405.2 Cryptotermes secundus | reverse complement strand
TGTGATGGTTTACAAGGCAGTGAGTCATATGATGCTGCCTCACATGCGCAAGCTCTCCCTCGCATCTGCATTAGTCGCCTAAAATAAATGGAGGTTACTTTCCAAATAGCCCTCGTGGATTGCATTCTCAATAATTTGAACAAACTAAAGTAGTGGTGTGTTCAGGCTTTCGATTTATTCAGATTACTGGATATAAACTTAAAAAAA
>NW_019747915.1:0-207 GCF_002891405.2 Cryptotermes secundus | reverse complement strand
ATAAGGATACTTTGGGGATACGTGTCCCAGAAGATCAAACCATAAGTCAATACAGAATGAAAGTATGAGAAATAAATCATTCCCATTGTTTCCTGGGACATAAGGCTTAGTAGTCCTGATTGCATAACAGGAAGAGCTCAATTTAGTCATGAGCCAGTCAACGTGTCCTTTCCATGACAACATATTGTCAATAATTAATCCAAGAAA
>NW_019747914.1:0-207 GCF_002891405.2 Cryptotermes secundus | reverse complement strand
TGCCTGTTACAGGAATAGCTTTACTTACTTTTACTGACAATTCAACATTTTGAAGTTGTTATTCCTCTTTTTTTTTTGTAGTACAATAACAAACTGGAGCACAGATGGTGTAACAGGCTAGGAATGGGAGAAACGAGAAATGCATGTAATTTTGTCGTCCATAAGATATGAAATCCATCTGGGAGATTTAGGTATAGAAGCGAGAAA
>NW_019747913.1:0-207 GCF_002891405.2 Cryptotermes secundus | reverse complement strand
GCTAGGCCTATCCCAGTGGCCGAGCGGTCTAATGCATGGAATGTCATCGCTCGTTCGAACACTGGAGTTTTGGGTTCGAATCCCACTTAAGGCATATATGTTTTCTGCGTTTATTCTGTGTTTTGTGTTGTCCTGCGTAGACAGCGGCCTTGCGACGCGGGTTGATCCCCCTTCCAAGGAGTTCTACCCTGTCTCTAAAATTAAGAA
>NW_019747912.1:0-207 GCF_002891405.2 Cryptotermes secundus | reverse complement strand
GTATTTTAGTCTACTGGATCGCGTTTCATCGTATGTACGTGTACAAAAGATTTTAAGGAATCTGCTGGCTCCATTTTCAGGTGCATTTGCATTGAAGATGTAGGCAATATATTCCTCCGAAACGCTGATAATCTATCTCCAGAACAGCGAAAATCTCTGGTTTCACGTAAGAAAACGTGTCTGTTAGAAACCTAAATATATATGAAA
>NW_019747911.1:0-207 GCF_002891405.2 Cryptotermes secundus | reverse complement strand
AATGAGATGTAAATCAGTGAGTCTCCCATGTCAGATATGTATGTATGAGGCATGAGAGAACTCTCTCATTACCTAAGACTACAGGGGTGAAGAGCAGGACTACTGAATAATAAATTGGAATGGATCTGTAAAGAAACAGTCATGTTTTACCTTTGTACTGTCCAGGCATTTGTCTGGGGGAGAGGGGCTGAGTAATACCATGAAAAC
>NW_019747910.1:0-207 GCF_002891405.2 Cryptotermes secundus | reverse complement strand
CAGGGCAGGTTTCGACATGTCGGATCAGACCATTCCCTTGTCAGTACTCTATTAGTAGAAATTAGCTTGTAATTCAGGTAAGACCAGAAATCGTATCCTACATGGGCCATTTACAATGTGGCTCACATCCTCACTCTTATCAGTCTGACAGAGGCAACACTGGTAAAACCTATATTTAATAGGATGAGCCATGATGAAATGGAATAA
>NW_019747909.1:0-207 GCF_002891405.2 Cryptotermes secundus | reverse complement strand
TTATGGGCCTTCACGGCCTGTTACAAGGATAGATTTACCTTTTCTCTTTACTTTCTTCATCAAATAATTTGTCGGGTTGATCAAAGTAAGGAATATGAGATAGGTGGGTTAGAAGGCCGTAGAAATTTGAAGATTTAACTAAGAATGTTATTAATATTTATGTTATTTCTTCCAAGTACTTACTTGTAATTTGTATGTGACTTTTAA
>NW_019747908.1:0-207 GCF_002891405.2 Cryptotermes secundus | reverse complement strand
GTTAATGGCGGTAGGCCTAGGCCTACTGGGGCTGTAGTGTCAAGGGAAAAAAAAAGCAATGATGGAAGACCGTGATGAGATGGCAAAATTTGATTTTAGTGAGAGGGGTTGTAAGGATGAAAGTTGAATTGAAGTGGTCCACAAAATGTCAAATGATACCACTCGGTACTGCTATCACAGTATTCGTAGGTTAGTTAACTGATTTAA
>NW_019747907.1:0-207 GCF_002891405.2 Cryptotermes secundus | reverse complement strand
GGTTATAAGGAAGACAAATGGGGCGACCTAGTGTCTAGGAGTATAGACGGGCCACTGTGTTCCTAAAGGATGTGAATACGGGGACCTGGTCCTCTAGGTTGGGGCAGTATCGAATTTGAGACTGTAAAATATGGGCACGAGTCCCGTGGGAGTCGGACCTGAGAATGATTGCGCTGGCGAGGACCGGCAGTAATTGTAAACTACAGA
>NW_019747906.1:0-207 GCF_002891405.2 Cryptotermes secundus | reverse complement strand
GCATAAACATGGTCTCAATCTTTAATTCTACAAATCCTAGAGTAACGTTAAGGTGTGTCATAACAAACTAATACTAAGACTAATACTAATACTAATAATAGTCCTTGTGTAAAGAAACGGCGGTATGTTTTCTTCGATAGCATTAACCTTTCTTAAATTGACGTCAGAGTGACTGTTTAATAATTAATCGATTTTATTTTTATAAGA
>NW_019747905.1:0-207 GCF_002891405.2 Cryptotermes secundus | reverse complement strand
CTACCGCTTTCTTGCTTGACTTATGACCTTGAAGATGGTGGAGATATGTTCCTCTGAAACATCGGGCTATCTCGGCACTAGACAATATCACAACCCAGAAGAAAGCTTTCCGTAACCACCACCGTGATAGCAAACCCAGCGTATTTTTCTATAATTTTCCTTTTACCTATGTATAGTATGAGGTTTGGCTTCTCATCAAAGAGAATG
>NW_019747904.1:0-207 GCF_002891405.2 Cryptotermes secundus | reverse complement strand
ACAGGTCATGCTGCTCAATATTTTTTCCAAAGTTCTTTAATTTATTACCCAAGATTATTTCACTTATTATTTAAACGTAAGCTTAATCCATATCAGCATGTTTCCGTAAACGTATTTCCATTTCTAGGAACCTGGTTACCTACGTTTTTTTTTTTTTTTAATTCGAATAGTGGGGGTGGAGTCCAACTGGGTCCACTCGGCACGGCG
>NW_019747903.1:0-207 GCF_002891405.2 Cryptotermes secundus | reverse complement strand
TTTTCAAATTTAAATATATCAGTCAACTTGTAGAACGGTATGACAGCGCTGTGTGTTGTGCATTGAACATGGAGGATCTCATTGCGAAAGAATTTATAAATTCAATAAGTTACGAAGAAATTGCTATGGTATTTCCATGTACACTTACTAATTAGTGAAATAACTTTTGGGCCAACCTGTGCATATTATATAACAGCAGTTTCCGGA
>NW_019747902.1:0-207 GCF_002891405.2 Cryptotermes secundus | reverse complement strand
TTTTCTGCATGTGACTAATTAAGAAAACTCCCAACAATAGGCAGCATACTTGTACTCTGATTAATTTCCTTGTGCGTTTAAATCTATTACATCATCATCTCTTGATGGAAAAGCAGCCGAACATATACTTCACCATAAAAGTCAAATAACTTACCTTCTGCTAAGCCAACGCGCTCGACAATAGTATATCAATTGCTACGCAACGGA
>NW_019747901.1:0-207 GCF_002891405.2 Cryptotermes secundus | reverse complement strand
AGTTCGAGGAACCACCAGTACGGACTGGACAGGAGGATGGGTGGTTCTCATGGCTGGTCTTTGCGGTGTGGATAATAGAATGATCACTGACCTCACACCAGTTCGAGGAATCATTAGTATGGACCGGACAAGAGGTTGGGTTGTCCTCATTGATGGACTTTGCGGTGTGGATAATAGAAAAATCCCTCTCCTTGCCAGGAATTAATC
>NW_019747900.1:0-207 GCF_002891405.2 Cryptotermes secundus | reverse complement strand
GGCTGCTTTACCCCCGGGGAAAGAGAACACCGAACCCATTGGATAGGAGGTTCGGTGGACCCTAGCGCCAGTCTGGACGACATGGAGAAGAAACATTTCTTTAAGATTTGAGATTTGCAGCCAGCTGCTAACGCTGGTTCCTCGCTTGCGGATTTTTCTACCTTTAAGATGGAGGCGATGAGTTCCTCCGAAACGACGGTTCAAGGA
>NW_019747899.1:0-207 GCF_002891405.2 Cryptotermes secundus | reverse complement strand
GATGGCGATGGCGATGGCTATGACGATTAAGATAATGATGACAATTACGATGACGATGAAGATGATGATGATGATGATGAAGATAACAATGACGATGGCGATGTCGATGGCGAAGGCGATGGCGATGGCCAGGGCGATGGCGATGACGATGAAGAATATGAGGGCGATGGCGATGACGATGATGATGATGACGATGGCGATGACGAT
>NW_019747898.1:0-207 GCF_002891405.2 Cryptotermes secundus | reverse complement strand
TGCCTCCTATCCAATCGGTACCGGGAATTAAGCGGCCAGGGCGTGAAGCTGACCACTGCCTTCCAGCTATTGCCGAGGTCAAGAAAATGTGGGTCTATATATCCATTCTCCTGTATGCTTTCATGGTGTAGTGATTAATCCTTTAAGCATAGAGAAAACTTCATCTTATCAGTTATATTGTGGTGTCTGCCGAGTTGATAAGACCAC
>NW_019747897.1:0-207 GCF_002891405.2 Cryptotermes secundus | reverse complement strand
TAGTTCGGTTTCTTTTGGGTACCCCATCGTATGTATCTCACTTTACAGTTTGTAAGACTAGAAAAGTGACATCAGATGTAGAGTGCCATGTTAAGGAGCGCATTAGGGAGAAAACGACCTGCATACATAGGCATTTGTGTTTGTGAGTGGCAGAATTGTTTCTAAGAAAAATAATTTGAATGCATAGTTTAATTTTTACCTGTTCTA
>NW_019747896.1:0-207 GCF_002891405.2 Cryptotermes secundus | reverse complement strand
AGTTTTATTTGTTATTTCTACTTTGAAAATTATAGGCCACAGAAACCCCGAGACTAATTTAGAATCACCGTGTATTTAGGGGCTCTGTCAGCAGAATATGTATAAATTTCCAAAGTACATTTTTTATGTAATTTTAATGTGAAAAATAGGGATAAATCCTTGATAGGCTCCTTGTTATGTGGTACAAGAACTTTCAGAACCACCCTA
>NW_019747895.1:0-207 GCF_002891405.2 Cryptotermes secundus | reverse complement strand
GACGCTGTATCTTATCCCTGGTCTAGTTATTTTTTAATTTCGCACATTCCACATTGCCAAAAGGGAGGTGATTTTGAATGATATATTTGAAAGGATGTATAATGGTCGTGGCCTATTTAAGGCATTCGAATCGATTGACTGAGGAACAACACTGGACACCTGAATCAGAATATCCAAGATTAGAACTGGGGACCTCACGGGTATTAA
>NW_019747894.1:0-207 GCF_002891405.2 Cryptotermes secundus | reverse complement strand
TCGTTATCCCGTCATTCGACGCTATATAATATATGCAACTGAGGGTGTCGCTAAATACGTGTAAACAACAAATAAATTATTCTAGTATGCATTATGAAGTAAGTTTAATAGTAACGTATATCTGCGGACGGGATGCTTTACTCTATATACGGCGAGATTTCGTGCGCGTGCGCACTGGAGCGGAAGTGTTGGACGCACAACCAGATA
>NW_019747893.1:0-207 GCF_002891405.2 Cryptotermes secundus | reverse complement strand
TCGTTATCCCGTCATTCGACGCTATATAATATATGCAACTGAGGGCGTCGCTAAATACGTGTAAACAACAAATGAATTATTCTGGTATGCATTATGAAGTGAGTTTAATAGTAACGTATATCTGCGGACGGGATGCTTTACCCTACATACGGCGAGATTTCCTGCGCGTGCGCACTGGAGCGGAAGTGTTGGACGCACAACCAGATA
>NW_019747892.1:0-207 GCF_002891405.2 Cryptotermes secundus | reverse complement strand
GCTAGTCACTAGACAAAGGACGATGTGAAGTTTGTGCCCTTTCTCACATGTTACACGTACCAATCCAACTGTAATCATGGAAATCATGAGAATTGGTAATCTAGGGTTCAAGTTGAAATATATAGTGATTGATTTCATCACTGTAAACTGTGAAAACTCCTTTGGGGTTACACAATATAAATCTGTAGTATAGATGTAGTGTTTATA
>NW_019747891.1:0-207 GCF_002891405.2 Cryptotermes secundus | reverse complement strand
TTATGGGAATTGTTGGAAGTGACCCCCTGCTTCCCTTGAGCATACGTCCCAGCCCATAAACAAGTTGTGTGACACATCTCTGAAGTTAGTTGTTCCAGACTGAAGCTGTTAAATGTGTTATCTCGATTTGAAGATCTTTGGTTGGGTTAAGTGTTATTCTCGTACACTTTTCAAATGGTTTTCCACTTTTTGACAGGCTTCGGTATA
>NW_019747890.1:0-207 GCF_002891405.2 Cryptotermes secundus | reverse complement strand
TTTGCCCCTGTTGGGAATCGAAATCCGGCCGTCGCTATACCGACTGAGGTAAAACGTCCGTACGTGCATACACGCTGTGGGGCCTAAAGCCCTTTCCCAGGGGGCAAAGCGGCCGCGATATGATCACTCACATTCGCCTAGTGCAATGTGTGGAGCTATACTTCCACTTGTCCTATATACCTTCATGGTGTGGTTTTTAACTAAGTA
>NW_019747889.1:0-207 GCF_002891405.2 Cryptotermes secundus | reverse complement strand
GGAGAATCCCAATTATTGAAGGCCACTACCAAACAGTGATTATGTTAAGATGTAGTAGACTGGAAAGACTTGGAATTTTCTGTAGTTATTTGTAGATTGTGCAGAGTAGTGAATATGTTGCAGTTGTTTTTGATTATGAGTAATTAACATCTAGTAAATTCGGTTATCAATCCCAGCCTTGTGTCTGGTCCCTAAGACTTGACAGTA
>NW_019747888.1:0-207 GCF_002891405.2 Cryptotermes secundus | reverse complement strand
TTTGCCCCTGTTGGGAATCGAAATCCGGCCGTCGCTATACCGACTAAGGTAAAACGTCCGTACGTGCATACACGCTGTGGGGCCTGAAGCCCTTTCCCAGGGGGCAAAGCGGCCGCGATATGATCACTCGCGTTCGCCTAGTGCAATGTGTGGAGCTATACCTCCACTTGTCCTATATACCTTCATGGTGTGGTTTTTAACTAAGTA
>NW_019747887.1:0-207 GCF_002891405.2 Cryptotermes secundus | reverse complement strand
GACGAATCGGAAGCCAGACGGTAGTTTTGAGAGCTTCAGGGGGAAGGAACTTTGATTATTCTGGCCGAAGGGCTAGAAAATGTAACGCCAACAGGGAGGTCTTACTGAGGGAAGTCTCTCTCTCTCTACTGTTGCTCCCACTTGGAACATAGGGCATCCGTGAAACGTTTGCTTCAATTCAGTTTCTCAATCCTAAGACTGTCGGTA
>NW_019747886.1:0-207 GCF_002891405.2 Cryptotermes secundus | reverse complement strand
GAATACGTAAGGCGTAAAAGGTAAAATATTGTCGCGTGTTAAGTGCCTATAGACAAGGTTTGGATTGGTAATCGGATTTATTGGACTCTTGGGAAACTCGTAACTACAGTTAACTATAACAGTTTCACGGATCTTCACTTGACAAATCACTACAGCACGCTTTAAGTCTTCTCACTCCTCTGTGTCTTCACTGAGCGTTGGTTGGTA
>NW_019747885.1:0-207 GCF_002891405.2 Cryptotermes secundus | reverse complement strand
GCAAGCTAGCAACGCAAAGCTATAAAGATAGCAACGCAAACCTAGCAATCATGCAAGCTAGCAACACAAAGCTAGGAAACTAGCAAATAAAACCTGGCAAGCTTGAAGCGCAAAGCTGCAAAGCTATCAACGCAAAGCTGGAAAGCTAGCAACGCATATGTAGCAAGCTAGCAGGGCAAATATAGCAAGCTAGCAACGCAAAGCTAG
>NW_019747884.1:0-207 GCF_002891405.2 Cryptotermes secundus | reverse complement strand
TCATGCCTAAATTATATTGCTAATGGTATCACAGATCGATGTTTCAACAGGAAGACAAATTCTAACATTCTTGCAAGTCGAGAAACTATATATTTGTGTCGTCTTTGCAGGGTGTGTGAAAAAGAGAACATAATCTCACGTATTTACGTGTGTGTGTGACTACAGACGGTGCATGGATTGGTGAATTGCATTTATTGACCACTTGTA
>NW_019747883.1:0-207 GCF_002891405.2 Cryptotermes secundus | reverse complement strand
TGCTTGGTTTCTAGATTCCTAGATTTGTGTTGTTAGCATGCTAGCCTTGCGTGGCTATCTTGCAAGCACTGCGTTGCTAGCTTACTAGCTTTGCGTTGCTATCTTGCTCGTTTTGCGTAGATAGCTTCGTACTTTAGGGTTGCTAGCTTTTATAGGTTTGCTTTGCTAGCTTGCTTCTTTGCGTTTCTAGGTTGCTTGTTTTAGTTA
>NW_019747882.1:0-207 GCF_002891405.2 Cryptotermes secundus | reverse complement strand
TGCATACTTACAATAAGTGCACAATACTAACCGCCTAAATGTCTCAGAGGGTACATCATACTTTGGGTAGTAAATATTATGGAAGTAAAGCCCTGTGTGTTCAGTGATATCTCCAGCATGGAGATATTACTTATGTTGAATCTAGTAACTTCCTAATGATGCTGTATCTATGTCACTATTTGATGAACGCACTCTCAAAATATGTTA
>NW_019747881.1:0-207 GCF_002891405.2 Cryptotermes secundus | reverse complement strand
GTCGCCCTCACTTGCCCTACTCCCCTTAGATCCTCGCCAACTTTCGTTGCCTCTCTGTTATACTTGCACACGCATTTCGTTTGTAATTTTCCAAAAAAGGAGTAGCGAATTTTTTTAACCTCACAAAAAAGGGATGTACGTTGTAAGCCACTTTCTTTACATTTCCGCCTCTGCGCGCTGCGTCACTTCCTCTGCTGTTATTGTTTA
>NW_019747880.1:0-207 GCF_002891405.2 Cryptotermes secundus | reverse complement strand
GATGAAAGAGTCCCAGATACCCGCTGGATGAAACACAGGGTTCACCGCAGAGCCGGTCTAGACGTTGTGGAGAGAAGTAAGAAATATTTTGTCTGTCAGGAGCTGAACCGAAATTCCTCCGTCGAACTTTTCGTACCTTAGTCACTAGTGCAATTTTTAAAAGGCATTTAAAAGGAGGAATTGAGAGAAGGAAGAAGAGGACTAACG
>NW_019747879.1:0-207 GCF_002891405.2 Cryptotermes secundus | reverse complement strand
GGGCCGTGGCTTCGTCTACTATCTCGAATTTTGGGGCATAACAATCACCATATGAAGTATGTCTGACCAGACACAATGCTGACTGAAAGTTTAAGTACTCGCTCAAAGACGCTGCCGAATGAATCCTCAGCTCGAATCTGATGATTCTGGGTTGGAGCTGCACCTTTTTATACAAAGTGTGAATGAGGAGTGTAAATTTGCTGAGCG
>NW_019747878.1:0-207 GCF_002891405.2 Cryptotermes secundus | reverse complement strand
GAGACAGATCAATCCAATCCATACCATCCCATCCTATTTCGCAAAGATTCATTTTAATGTTGTTCACCCACTTACATCTTGGTCTTCCTAGTGGGCTCTTTCCTTATGACAGAAAATATTCATATGTTTCCCAAAGTGAATTTTTCATAAATTCTTTAGAATCTTCATGTATTACAATTCTTATGAAAGCATATACTCTAAAGGCAG
>NW_019747877.1:0-207 GCF_002891405.2 Cryptotermes secundus | reverse complement strand
TTTCAGAGTAGAAGAGACCTCATGTGAAGATAAAAGGTGAAGTTGTCCCTGTGCTTATGCAATTAAGCACTACGCCATGGAAGCGTATGGGGGAGTGGGTGTATAGATCCATATTTTCTTGGTCTCGGTACTAGTTGGAGGTGAGTGGTCAGCCTCACACCTCGGCCGCTTTACCGCCGGGAAAGAGCCCCCGGTACCCATTGGATA
>NW_019747876.1:0-207 GCF_002891405.2 Cryptotermes secundus | reverse complement strand
GTACGTCTTACAAGTATTTCCAAAAACTAATTGTATTCTAGCCAATATTTTCCCCTAAAATAAAAAAATTGAATACTCTTTTAACATGTTACCGGGAGTCGGCCGTCAGGGCACAACACCCTCTATTGTTTCTAAATTCCAAGGTTATTCATGCCGCCCGTGTACATGAGATTGCTGAGGAGCTAAACAGTTGCGGACCGTGAGTCG
>NW_019747875.1:0-207 GCF_002891405.2 Cryptotermes secundus | reverse complement strand
TTTTGCTAACTTGCTAGCTTTGCGTTGCTTGCTTGCTAGCTTTGCATTGCCTCATTGCTAGCTTGTCGTTGCTAGCTTGCTAGCTTTACGTTGCTAGATTGGTAGCTTTGCGTAGCTAGCGTGTTAGATTTGCTGTGTTAGCTTGCTTGCTTTGCTTTGCTAGCTTGCTAGGTTCCCGTTGCTAACTTGCTAGATATGCGTTGCGAG
>NW_019747874.1:0-207 GCF_002891405.2 Cryptotermes secundus | reverse complement strand
TATACCTCCATTCTCCCACATGTCTTCATGACGTACCCTTATCCCCGCATTCGCGTGGAGAGCCTGGGGATAACCACGAAATACCTCATATAGTGTAGTAGGTGTCCTGACCAAGATTCGAAGCGGGCGTCCCTGTAATACAAGCTTACAACATTTACCGCCTGCGGCAGCTTGTTCATTTACCAAGCTTCGTTATCACCGAAACAG
>NW_019747873.1:0-207 GCF_002891405.2 Cryptotermes secundus | reverse complement strand
AAGGCCCTGAAAACCAGCAGCATAAAAATTCTTTGGGCTGCTGTCATTCACGAATGCTTACTCTAATTTCTCAAGATAAATTGTTTGTGGAAAGTCAGGCAACCAAGAGAGTAAACTGCGTTCAAAAAACTCTGCCGGAGTTGTGTTAAATTATAAAAAGTTAGTACTGCAATTTTTTCTTGTTCAGCGTAATGTTTGCATGTGTTC
>NW_019747872.1:0-207 GCF_002891405.2 Cryptotermes secundus | reverse complement strand
ACTGTCGTTAACAAGTTTTACACACATACAATAAACATTTCTTATGCAAATGGGTAGTAGGGGTTATGGTCCTGTGTAGTTCGGAAAGAAGGAAAAGTAGGATAATCCAGTCCACTCGGCATTTTCTGTGTTTCCAATAACATTTTAATTTTCTCGGCAGTTACTAATTGTGGTTGGAGAGAACCTTGCTCGGCATGTACAAAAGCA
>NW_019747871.1:0-207 GCF_002891405.2 Cryptotermes secundus | reverse complement strand
GCGGGATCAAGTCTAATTACACAAAAGATACAAAGCAACATCTTACCAACACGAGGCGTCACCATGGCAACGCAGGAAATTGAATTATAAACTTTGTAGAAGGATTACGAAGGAATTGTACCTAATTTAAATAATAGGACTCCGAGAAGGTAGATCTAGCGCTAATGCTCTAGATTTGCATTCGGGAGGTGTTCAGTTCGAGTCTCG
>NW_019747870.1:0-207 GCF_002891405.2 Cryptotermes secundus | reverse complement strand
GTGGAGAGTTCTCATTATCATTTGGATGCTGAGTCTTTGTCCTTACTCAATGCCTTGGAGGGGGCATGTCTAAAATCATACACAGAACCACATTTTTATCTGTTTATTTTGAATGGATGTGAAACGTCTCTTATATTAGAGGAATAACATGGGTTGAAGGTGTAGGAGAACCGTGAGCTGAGGAAAATATTTAGATGTAAGGGAGAG
>NW_019747869.1:0-207 GCF_002891405.2 Cryptotermes secundus | reverse complement strand
TCTGCTCGATATTTCTGACCTCTGTCCACCAAGGCAAGAGCATATAATCCTATTCTGAAGTGGGAGAACAAATGGGATCGTTGTCCTAATGGTATGACAATTTTAAGGATTATGGTTGCCAGAAGGGGCCAAGAACTTCATTTGGGCTCTAAACCACTGGAGGGGGATTGGTATTCTTCACATTCCAAAGTTTCATCTTTCAATGAG
>NW_019747868.1:0-207 GCF_002891405.2 Cryptotermes secundus | reverse complement strand
TTGCTAGCTTGCCAGGTTTGCGTTGCTAGCTTGCTAGCTCTCCGTTGCTAGGTTGCTAGATTTTCGTTGCTAGATTGCTAGTTTTGCGTTGCTAGATTGCTTTGCGTTGCAAGCTTTCTGGTTTTGCGTTGCTAGCTTGGTAGATTTCCGTTGTAATCTTACTAGCTTTGCGTTGCTAGCTTGCCAGTTTTGCGTTCTAGCTTGCTT
>NW_019747867.1:0-207 GCF_002891405.2 Cryptotermes secundus | reverse complement strand
CTGTGCTTAACTAATTAAGCACTACGCCATGAAGACGTATGGTGGGAGTGGATATATAGATCCACGTATTCTTGACCTCAGCTCTAGTTGGAGGTGAATGGTCAGCTTCACGCTCCAGTCGCTTTACCCCAGGGGAAAGGGCCCCCAGTACCCATTGGATAGGAAGCTGGGTGGGCCCCAGAACCGGTACGGATGATTTGGAGAGGG
>NW_019747866.1:0-207 GCF_002891405.2 Cryptotermes secundus | reverse complement strand
TAATAATAATAATAATAATAATAATAATACTTACTCATGGAGCTGGGCCCTTCTTGAGGGGCAGCCAATTCTGCAGCTATTCAAGAGCTTCCCAGCATTTTGTGGAACCCGAAGTTTCATTACCGTGTTCAAGAGCCCTCCACTGGTCCCTATTCTGAGCCTGATAAATCCAATCCATACCATCCCATCCTATCTCTCTAAGATCCA
>NW_019747865.1:0-207 GCF_002891405.2 Cryptotermes secundus | reverse complement strand
GCACCTTGGCTTGATGTAGAAAATATTGGCATTAAAATTTTCGATCACTCTGCTGAAGCTTATTAAACTTTTTCTTCTCAGAGATAATTCAGATTTTCGGTCGAAGGAGAAATATCTACGCCATGGGATATATCAGTTGGGGTGCCACAAGGCACTGTCTTGTCCCCCACGTTGTACTGTATATATACCGTATTTACGCATGTATAG
>NW_019747864.1:0-207 GCF_002891405.2 Cryptotermes secundus | reverse complement strand
GTCCCACAGGTCGGCCCCATCTCATCCCCCTCAAGGTATTACACTCCGTCCCCAGCCGCCTAGCGGTTATCTCCGTTACCTAGCGACAAGAGCTTCGTGCTCTCGGCATACTCCATAGGGAGCTGGAGGGAATATAGAAGTAGGCGGAAGCCTCGAGGACCTTTATCCCCACCATCTTCATGACTTGTTTACGTTGCGTCAGTATAG
>NW_019747863.1:0-207 GCF_002891405.2 Cryptotermes secundus | reverse complement strand
TTCAGCTCGATGAACACGCTTGTACACCCTTTTAAATACGAACTCGTACTACGAGTAGTACACTAATGTAGTGGTTCTCAGCCGGTGTGACGCGCGGCTTTGTTGGACAGAATGGTTATGTAAAGTAAAATACGGGTTAGCATAAGCTTTTAGGCCGCGCCATGGCTCAAGCGGTTAGTCGCTGGCTTCACACAGCGGCGGCCCGGG
>NW_019747862.1:0-207 GCF_002891405.2 Cryptotermes secundus | reverse complement strand
TTTATTAACCAAATGGAAGTCGAACGGAATATTAACTTCCCCTTCATGAATACATATACTCACTACACCATGTGTTTCCACGATAGAGCCCACTATACTTTTGACTCTCACCTTTTGTTGGGGATCGAACTCAGTAGCCCCTAACAAACTTGCACTCTTTATGAGGCAAATATCAGCCCCCGTGTCCAGTAAGAACTTCAATTTTCC
>NW_019747861.1:0-207 GCF_002891405.2 Cryptotermes secundus | reverse complement strand
TTGTTAAGATGGTGAAATCCAGAAGGCTAGAATGGGCTGAGAATGCAGATACAATGAGGGAGAGACATACTGTATACAGAATTCTGGTGTGTACGTCTCCTGGAAAAAGTCCGTTTCAAAGAGCGAGCAGGAAATACGATCTGGGGGAAATTGCGAGGAGAAATTAAGTGCGACAGGGCAGTGTCCAATGGCACATTATCATATTAG
>NW_019747860.1:0-207 GCF_002891405.2 Cryptotermes secundus | reverse complement strand
TTCTTCCTGTACGGACTGTTGTTGCTCCCTGGTTCCGAGCTCACAATTCCCACGAGACGTAAGGTAACGCAGGAGCGGTAAGGGGAAAGAGCCTAATGGGTTGTACCAATGAAGTTCTCTACATTTCCGTCCTACTCTAGTCGTCTAGTACCAACATACATACACATATATACAGTAAATAATGCCGACTACTGTCGGGTCGCACAA
>NW_019747859.1:0-207 GCF_002891405.2 Cryptotermes secundus | reverse complement strand
GTTTAAACACCCAGTTAATTGTGTGTGTGTGTGTGTATGTAACAAAGCGTTCTTAATATGCAGGTGTCACTTGGACTGGAGTGGTTCTGTACCGCGGACATGCTGAGCCACAAGATCCACGCCACACAGAACTATATTCTGATGCCATATCAACCTTTTGCATTTGTGATGTGGCACTTCCTCTTTGCTTCTTTTTCCTGGCCGAAG
>NW_019747858.1:0-207 GCF_002891405.2 Cryptotermes secundus | reverse complement strand
TTTTAATAATGCAAACCCGGGCAGGAGCCATGTTCATATGCTGGATGTCACGAACAAAAACGACCCTGACCCTCGTCCGACGACGCTTTCGACTGTGAATCTGCGTTGCAGACATCACACATATTCTAGACCTACAGTACAGACCTCTAGTTGGATCGAGGTACTATGCTACAAGCCGGATGGTCGCAGGTTAGATTCCCGATGAGG
>NW_019747857.1:0-207 GCF_002891405.2 Cryptotermes secundus | reverse complement strand
GCTAAATAGGAACATAGCGTCCATTAAAGAGTTTTAAAAGGTTTGCACTGTCACAACGTGACTTTACGTGGCTTTACGTGACTCGGCGTGACTTGACGTGACTTGACGTGGGGGGTGGTGAGGCGAGGCGAGGCGATGCTAGGCTAGGCTAGGCTACATTATGTTAGGTTAGGTTAGGTGTGGTTAGGTTAGGTTAGTTTGGATTAG
>NW_019747856.1:0-207 GCF_002891405.2 Cryptotermes secundus | reverse complement strand
CTATAGGACCATACCCTCAATCCATATTATGTCACATTTCTCTAACATTCAGTTTAATATTATCTTCTCATCTCTGCATACATTTCGAAAATGGTCTCTTACTGTGATGTTTTGTCTGGACTTTGTGTGATTTTACATTTCCCCCACATGTGTTATACAATCTGCCTGTCTCATTCTCCTTAATGTAATTGTCCTGACAATATTAGG
>NW_019747855.1:0-207 GCF_002891405.2 Cryptotermes secundus | reverse complement strand
GAACATCCGCCGTTGGAAGCCGCTACCAAGCAACGGCTAGGGAAAACTGGGAAGGCTTTATGTGTGCTGTGGAATGTGTAACTCAATGAGGCTGTCGTAGTTACTCCTAGTCACAGATCTGTTAGAGTTCAATAAATCCAATTATCGATCCAAACCGCATACATAGTCACACTCAAAAAGCGTAACAGTATTTTAGCAGGAGCCGGG
>NW_019747854.1:0-207 GCF_002891405.2 Cryptotermes secundus | reverse complement strand
GAAACCAACCTTCAACACAGATAGGTCTTATTGGTCATGGCTTCTTGTTGCACAGAATTCGTTCCAGTACGCAATAATATCCCTGGGCACAGGCTAAAGTCGCACAAGTTATTGCGGGAACGGCAAATAAAAGGTAAATTCTGATGTTAGCGAAGGGGGCCACACATGCCAATTGTGATCACATTGTGTTCCTTTAGTATCTCAATA
>NW_019747853.1:0-207 GCF_002891405.2 Cryptotermes secundus | reverse complement strand
TTGTTGACAAAATTACAAATCTGCCTGTACCCATCAGATATTAGATATGCAAGGGGTACCGGGAGCAAAGTGACCAGAGCTTGAAGCTGACCGTTCGCCTCCATTTAGCGCCGAGGTCAAGTATGTTGGAGCCATGCCCCCCGTATATCTTAAAGACGTAGATCTTAATTTATTAAGGGGCAACTTTGCCTTTATAATGAAAAGTTG
>NW_019747852.1:0-207 GCF_002891405.2 Cryptotermes secundus | reverse complement strand
TGGGAATTCGTTGCGCTGACCACGTGACACCCTCTATCCGCAAAAAGTTCGCACTAACTTGGGAATAAGTGGCCGTTGCTCGGTTGGTATAGTTCGCTTACGGACTAAAAGCCACGAACTTCAGTTTTAGTTTAAGATGCTGTGCATGTATCCTGTAGATGCGACTATACGGCATCACTAGTATTGTCTACTCCTCCTTTCTCCCCT
>NW_019747851.1:0-207 GCF_002891405.2 Cryptotermes secundus | reverse complement strand
TGGACCTTGAACACTTCAGTTTCTTAATCCTATACACAGTCGGTAGGGCCCTTGGACGGGGTGTCAGCCCGTCGCAAGACCGCTACCTACACACACAACAACACAAACAGAGACATCCATGTCTTGAGTGGGATTCGAACTCACAACCCCAGCGTTCGAGCGGGCGAAGACAGTTCATGACTTAGACGGCGCCGCCATTGTGAACTG
>NW_019747850.1:0-207 GCF_002891405.2 Cryptotermes secundus | reverse complement strand
CCAGATGAGGTCATTTAATTTTTCAATTGACCTAATCCTTCCAGCTGCACTGTGACCCCGGGGTCAACTCATCCTGTAACACAAATGAGTACCAGCAATCTTCCTGGGTGTAAAGGGCAGCTGGTGTGTAAGGCTGGTAACGCGAACACCAACTGTGAGCAGATTGTCTAGAAAATGTGGGAACCTGAACATCTCATAACGATATGG
>NW_019747849.1:0-207 GCF_002891405.2 Cryptotermes secundus | reverse complement strand
GCTAGCTACGCAAAGCTAGCAATCTAACAACGGAAAGCTAGCATGCTAGCAACGAAACATAGCAAGCTAGACATGCAAATCTAGCCAAGCTAGCAACACAGACCTGGCAAGCTAACAACACAAAATGGCAAGCTAGCAACGCAAACCTGCCAAGATATCAACGCAAAGCTGGTAAGCTAGCAAAGCAAAGATGACAAACTAGAAACG
>NW_019747848.1:0-207 GCF_002891405.2 Cryptotermes secundus | reverse complement strand
CTCAGCCACCTCAACAGTTTAAGGCCGTCCATCCAGTTCACCATGAAAATAGAGTCAGACAGTGCGATTGCCTCTCTTGATGTTCTGGTCATCAGGGAAGATGTCTACAGGAACCCCACCCACACTGGCCAGTACCTCAACCTCAACTCTAATCATCCGCTGCATGTGAAAAGAAGTTTGATTCAGAGTCTGCACAACAGAGCTTCC
>NW_019747847.1:0-207 GCF_002891405.2 Cryptotermes secundus | reverse complement strand
GGCCGCTCACATCCATCCAGTCATGACATTGAGAATTCTGTCCGTCCATCTTCATGAAGCGATGCTTCACTAAGCACAGAGACAACTTCACTTTCAACTTAATACACTTGCCATTGCTGAATCTGTTTTCATTTTGTGAACTGTCTTATTCGAGAGTTCGTGGCCGATCCATAGCTGCAGACCAGTCCCCTGCCTGCCCGTGTATGG
>NW_019747846.1:0-207 GCF_002891405.2 Cryptotermes secundus | reverse complement strand
AATAGAGGAGCCGTTATTTATTTTTATTGATGAGCGTCGACATGAGATTTATGAGGGTGCCCATCTGATCCAATAACGTCTTCATCATTTCACGGAGTTCATCTAGATCATTGGAAGGTTGTACCATGACGCTGGAAGTGGTTCGACTTCCGTGAATTGCGTTGGTGTTCGGTAGTCGCTGTGTTGCTTGGGAATATGTTATTCCTG
>NW_019747845.1:0-207 GCF_002891405.2 Cryptotermes secundus | reverse complement strand
GTTTGGCTGTTCGGGACGAACAGCCTTAAGGAGGGAGCAATGTAACATGGATGGACACAGCGTTTCTAGGTAACTGACCGGTGAACTTATATCACAGCAACGAATGCGCAACCGTAAGGCGTCCATTGTTAGGCGATGTGTGGGTGGACGCGCCTGGCAACAGTACATGATATCCGTTGCTAAGCAGTGATGTGTTTTTTGTTGGTG
>NW_019747844.1:0-207 GCF_002891405.2 Cryptotermes secundus | reverse complement strand
TAGCGTGAATTACTGGACGACCCGTATATCTGTGTGTTATACACCATCGTCAGAACCCAATAGTATCTACTTGTACTCTTCATGCTTTGATAATATGTCCTGTATGATTTATAATTTCATTTATAGGGTCGCTGTAATCGGGAGAAGCCGCCATGCAAGTACTTCCATCCACCGCAACACCTGAAAGATCAGTTGCTGATCAATGGG
>NW_019747843.1:0-207 GCF_002891405.2 Cryptotermes secundus | reverse complement strand
TAATCAACTCCTGCTCATGATTAGAGACCTCTGGAATGTGACGCCATGCAATTTGATAGTTAATATCGACATTTCGGCCGTCTATTTTACGCTGAATATGGTGGAAGGCGGTTCAACTCCACGCCTTCCAAATTTCCTATGTTTGTATTATTGGTTATTCTGAGTCGCTGCCTGTGTGTACATTTACAGCGTAGATCAGTAGGACTG
>NW_019747842.1:0-207 GCF_002891405.2 Cryptotermes secundus | reverse complement strand
AAAGACTTTCAGCACAATATGGGAACAGTGTTTTGCCACAATGGACTGTCTACAAATGAACTGAAAAATTAAAAAATGGCCGCACAAGTGTTACGCATGAGGAAGGAGCCAGACGATCATCCATGGCCACAAATGAGGACAACATTGAGCTTGCACGTGACATGGTTCTGTTAGACAGACGAGTGACTATTGACAAAGTGGCAAATT
>NW_019747841.1:0-207 GCF_002891405.2 Cryptotermes secundus | reverse complement strand
TTAAATTGCGTTCTGATAAGAACATTCGGTTCCAGAACTATCATGCATTCGCTACACATGCAAAATACCGTCACAATCAATCAAACGACAACGTACAACTTTCGTAACACACAAGATTAAAGCAGGCCTGTAGTGACTAGTAGGATTACTGGTCTCTATGTAACACTGTACAGTCTGGTAGACCAGCCAGCGTTTCGTAGGAACATG
>NW_019747840.1:0-207 GCF_002891405.2 Cryptotermes secundus | reverse complement strand
GCCAGTCGCTCAGCTACTTCGCAAAATTTATGGAACCCGAAGTTTCATAATGTGTTCACGAGAGCCCTCCACTAGTCCCTACCCTGAGCCAGTCCGTATTACCCCATCTTCTCTCTCCAAGATCCATTTAAATATTATCCTCCCACTTATTTCTACGTCTTCCCAGTTGTCTCTTTTCTTCTGGTTTTCCAACCAAATTCCTACATG
>NW_019747839.1:0-207 GCF_002891405.2 Cryptotermes secundus | reverse complement strand
TGTTTTGGAGGAACATGTCACCTCCTTCTTGAGGGCAGAAGAGTAACCCCAGCAAGAAACCAGGATGAAGCAGGCTTGCTTGGGTTACTCTTCTACTCTGTAGATTGAGCCGTGCTGAAGGTCAGCTTGCTCTTGCGCGTGACGTCATGGCGTCTGCCATTGCCAGATTCCATTTTCACCCCCATATGTTGACGTATTATCCTCATG
>NW_019747838.1:0-207 GCF_002891405.2 Cryptotermes secundus | reverse complement strand
TTAATGTCGTTACTAAGTCACAATTAAGAACATGGTGGTAGTGCGAATGTTTGATGCTATACGCAACAGATTTAAAGTTACTATCAAGAAGAAAATAAATAAACAATAGTACTGTTAATATGTTCACGAAATCTGTTTGTAACAGCCAGGAACATTCGGAATGCAAATGTACTATGAACGCATGTGGAAATTCTCTGTCTTCCGGTG
>NW_019747837.1:0-207 GCF_002891405.2 Cryptotermes secundus | reverse complement strand
TTATGGGCATGGAAATCCGAAAAGAAGGAACCTTTTAGTAATAACCGCCGCCATTCATGTCCATATCTAAACAAGCGCAATGGGGCTATAATTCTCATAGCTGATATTAAGTTTGTAAGGCAGGTCGTTGTTGAGTCATTTTACTCCATCTTGAATTATAAATTTTTTATCCTTGGCACTACAGCTCCAGTGGGCCTAGGCCTACCT
>NW_019747836.1:0-207 GCF_002891405.2 Cryptotermes secundus | reverse complement strand
GCTCTAACATTGTTCCTTGTTTATAACATCTTGGCATGGACTACACAGAAAACACAACTCTTCTACTGTTGTGTCTGGATTTGTTTGCCGCAGAGCTGTGTTCACTATACCGTTGTGTAGCAGCGGCTGCTGACACAGACCACAGAAAACACTGTTCCTCTCTTGCTGTACGATCACTGTGTCCATGTCTCTAGCTGCGGAAATGTG
>NW_019747835.1:0-207 GCF_002891405.2 Cryptotermes secundus | reverse complement strand
ATGCCATGCAGTCTGGTAGATATGTAGTGATGTTCTGGAGGACACTGTGCTCACTGCCTACATGTTTGCTTGTAAGAGTATGGCTTACTTTTCATCCCCGAAGATGGAGGCAGTACCTTCCTCCAAAATGTCAGTAAACTACTGCCAGACTACGCGGCACACAGCCCAGAAGATAGTATTCTTCGCAGTGACTGAACTTGAGAACCT
>NW_019747834.1:0-207 GCF_002891405.2 Cryptotermes secundus | reverse complement strand
GAGCTTATCCTGTGGCTGGTTTTAATGTCCTCAGGAGCGAGGGGATCATCTTGATGAGCAACTCGAGCCTCTTAGCATGCAAGACGCTCTGCCTCAGGAGAACTACACGAGAATAAACGAAGCGTTTACCCCAGCACAGAAATATTTGGAGGAGTTCCAGAGACGTCTAAGAGCTGTAAGTACTGCCTATCAGAAGAATTTAATTTG
>NW_019747833.1:0-207 GCF_002891405.2 Cryptotermes secundus | reverse complement strand
GCTTCTACTCTTTAAACTATCCTATCTTCTATAGGAAGTTGGTGTTGTACTGCACTTGTAATAACGTAACATCAGTGTGTATTCAGATCTTCTTATTAAATAATATTCTTGTATTCTGCATCAAAAGACTTAGATCTTTTGCGTACCCATTAAAGATATCCCAAAATTCTACGAGAGCTTTCTCTCCGGTGACTTCACCACCTCATC
>NW_019747832.1:0-207 GCF_002891405.2 Cryptotermes secundus | reverse complement strand
TTTTCTAAGAAATCAATGATTTCTTCCTCCCTTCCTATGTTACATAAAATATGTAGTTGAAGCAGCATTGTTATACAACCTAAGAATGAAAATGGTAAGAAATGTAAAACTGAACTGAATTTGGAATGGTACAGACTGCAGATATGCACCAAATTTAAACAAAATCCGGCAAGCATATCTAAGTGTATCTATGGCTCTATAGTTTTG
>NW_019747831.1:0-207 GCF_002891405.2 Cryptotermes secundus | reverse complement strand
ACCAACCGACTGACTGACCGACTGAACTGTCGTCGTCTTCAGGCAGAGACTACCCTGCTGGGCCCAGTCGATAAGGGTTATTCTCTACACCAGAGATAAGGACTAGATCTATGAATTGGGATTTTTACCTGAGGACGGAAACAGTCCAGTCTCCGAAACGTTGTTTTCAATAAAAAATATGTCGATGCATAATATCCAAAAGAACGA
>NW_019747830.1:0-207 GCF_002891405.2 Cryptotermes secundus | reverse complement strand
CCCCTGCCGCTTTACCGTCACGGAAATATTCCCCGGAACCCATTGGATATGAGGATGGGTGTGCCCCACAACCTGTCTGGGTGACGTGAAAACAATTCTTGATCTTACCAGGACTCGAACTCCGACCCATTGCTCGTCCAGCCTATAGCCAGCCACTATGCCAACTACGCTATCCCGGCTCCCAATTTAGTGTAATATATACGTTGT
>NW_019747829.1:0-207 GCF_002891405.2 Cryptotermes secundus | reverse complement strand
TTGCTAGCTTGCTAGCTTTCCGTTGCTAGCTTGCTAGCTTTGTGTAGCTATCTTGCTAGATTTCCGTTGCTAGCTTGCTAACCTGATAAATATGCGTTGCTAGCTTGCGAACTTTTCGTTGCTAACTTGCTAGCTTTGTGTTCCTAGCTTTCTAGCTTTGCATTGCTAGCTTGCTTTGCGTTGCTATCTTGCTAGAATTCCGTTGCT
>NW_019747828.1:0-207 GCF_002891405.2 Cryptotermes secundus | reverse complement strand
TCAGAGTGGCCGCGCGGTCTAAGGCATGAACCGTCTTAGCCCTCTCAAACTCTGGGATCGTGGGTTCAAACCCTACTCAAGGCACGGATGTATGTGCGCGTTTATTCTGTGTTTGTGTTGCTCTGTGTGTAGGTAGAGGCCTCACGACCGGCTGATCCCCGACCAAGGAGTCCTACCGACTGTGTATGGGATTAAGAAACTGAGAAA
>NW_019747827.1:0-207 GCF_002891405.2 Cryptotermes secundus | reverse complement strand
TTTCCGCCAACGACATTAACCGGTTGATCTTTGTAACGGAGACGTAGTATGTTCTCCGTGAAGTACGAACTGCGTTCTTATATAATATGTACAAGAACTCTGGTCGTGAGTTTCAAGGGGCTTGACGGCAAGATGAACCGACTGGCAGTAAACCGTCAGTCATAAAGTAACTCTGATTTTGACTTAGTTAACCAAAACCCAAAGCCT
>NW_019747826.1:0-207 GCF_002891405.2 Cryptotermes secundus | reverse complement strand
GGGTAGCGTAGTCGATATAGCGAGTGGCTACGGGCTGGACGACTGAAGGGTCGCAGTTCGAGTGCCGGTAATGTCAAGAATTTTCTCTTCTACAAATCGTCCAGACCTGCTCTGGTGTCCACCCAGCCTCCTATCCAATTGGTAGCGGGGGCTCTTTCCCCTGGGGTAAAGCGGCAAGGGCGTGAAGCTGACCACTCACCTCCAGCT
>NW_019747825.1:0-207 GCF_002891405.2 Cryptotermes secundus | reverse complement strand
CCTAACCTAACCTAACCTAACCTAACCTAGCCTCGCCTCGCCTCGTCTCACGTCAAGTTACGTCAGGCCACGTCATGTCACGCAGTCATACTAGGTCACGGCGAGTCAAGTCACGCTAAGTCAAGTCAAATCACGCCAACTCAACTCACCTCACGTCACGTGACTTCACCTCACCTAACTTAACAGCAGGGAATGGTACCCCTCAGT